>NW_019396714.1:142726-157753 GCF_000591075.1 Eurytemora carolleeae
CATAATTCCTTAGAAAGGAACTTCGTATACTAGGACAGACCCTAAATATCTATTTTGTATTATTTCAGGGTCAGGTGAGGCTAAAATAATTTCTGGTCCATTCGCTGCGGCTAGGACTAGCTATAAGGGTCCGAGCGCCACATGACCAATTTTATCCATGTATTTTGACATTATTTACATAACAAAAAATAGAAAATTGCAAAAAAATGCACCCCAAGAAAAATCAGGTATTATAGAAACATCTCAAATTTTTTTTATAAATCTTTAAAATTCAAATTACCTCGCTCAAATCGAACTGTTTATACTTCATGACTAAAAGAGCAGATTCTAAAACTCACTCAAATTCATCATTTAAAATAACTGAACCATTTTAATTGATTTTTCAGAGTTGCAGTAAACTTCGGAACAATAAAATAAATACTGACAATAACACATGCAATTGCAGTTTGACTTTGTACTGACGGTTCCTCACAGTCCTTATACTGACCGTTAAGGAGTACGAACTCGGAATGAAACTGTAACCGGAAAATGTTTTGTATTTTGTGTACAATTGTACTCCAACAGTATTAGCGTACATATGTTTAGTTATGGTTTCGTATTGTTTGAACTTCCTTAAATTGTTTATTTTTATCAGAGATATCAAAAAATCTATATGGTCTGTAATTTTTAATTAATTTTAACTGTTCCGGCTTCTTGACAAAATTAACAACATTTTCTATTTATCAGATTATTAATAGACAGAGCGTACTAGAGAAATTGAGTTGGGGCTNTGGCAACATTGAGCCCCCCTCAAAAAAAACCCTTTTTCGAAAAAATATTGTTTTCTTTTTTATCTATGTAAACTATTCGATAATACACACTTCCAAATTATTTAAATGTAATTATCTGAAGTGGACTCAAAAGACACAAAACTCCTACCATGGTAAGCTCAAGGGGTGAAAAAAGAGATGGAAACGTTTCTTAGAAAATATCTATATTTTCATAAGATCAATATATAAAATATTATAATTAACGATATCGAAATATATTACACTGGTCAAGCATGAGGCAGCCGTAGTACATTTGAATTTCTGAGCTGCAGTCAACCTTTCCAGTCCCAGTTTGTACTGTACCGCACGGACATTGGGTTAACAAAGCAGTAAATCAACAGGATCCAGCTGGTGCAACCGGTCAGACTTTATGCTTCTTATATGTTGAATTTACTTTTACAAAGGGGCAGAGGTGCGTGCAGGCAGTTGATTAAAGCTTTTATAATGAAACTTTTTTAGTGAGGTTTTAAAGTATTTTTTATTTTACGATGTAATTAACTCAAATGGAATGCATAATTTCAAGTGACCCTCCATTTATATAGTGGCATATGTCAAATGTATTTGTTGCAATTTTATTCAATTCTCATTATTCTACTTTTCCACACATTTTACTGAACTCACTGAACCCAATATATATTTACAACCTGAGATGAAAACTTTAGAATGACCGAAATACTTAATCCCCGGTTTAAATTTAATGAATTTGAGCCGCGTCTCAAATCCGCCTCTAAACTGGTTTTAGTTGAGCGCCAGCTTAAATATTGAAACATTTAAGGGGAACCAACCATATTTGAGCTGCGACTTAAATCTAAGTCATGGCTCAAATTCTTTAAATACGGCCAATTAATCTGGAGATTAATAACAAGAGAAGAACAATCATTATTTAATCTAGAGATTAAGAAAAAGAGAGGATAAAGCATGGATCTCGATATCCACCATTCTAAGTTTTCAGCTCTGGTTATATTTTGATGTTTTAAACGTTTGATATTTCAACAACCAAATATCAAAGTGTTTAATATCAAATGTAATGTCAGGAAGCCAAGAAAGATTTTTAAATTATAATTTGAGACTCTGGTGTTCAATTCCTTCATAGAAATAATCTTTCTGTTAGAAAGAGATAGATTTATGTTAATAGCATAAATAAATTAGTTGTGTGCAACAATTAATAAATTAATTTATTTGAAACTTATAAATACCGATTTTTTTTAAATATAAAGCTTGGACATCCAATTAATAATAAATATAATTCTATTTGTTGGAATACAGATGAAAAAAATCTAATTATCAGTTAGAATCGTACATGAACTTCATCTCATTCTCATTACATGAATGTAAGAGTGTGACATGATGTAAGAAGTAAGGTGTTAGGTTCTTTCCCAAAGGCATTTTTCCAAGTTACAATTTCCCAAGTGGCAACTTCCCAAATGTGCAATTTCCCAAGCAGCAACTTCCCAAAGGTTAAGTTAGGCTCTCTGAGGCACTGTAGACTGCAATGAAACTGCACATTAGGGAAGTTGCCGGTTAGGAAACTGCACATTAGGGAAGTTGCCGATTAGGAGACTGCACATTAGGGAAGTTGCCGGTTAGGAAACTGCACATTAGGGAAGTTGCCGATTAGGAAACTGCACATTAGGGAAGTTGCCGATTAGGAAACTGCACATTAGGGAAGTTGCCAGTTAGGAAATTGCACATTAGGGAAGTTGCCGATTAGGAAACTGCACATTAGGAAAGTTGCCGGTTAGGAAACTGAACATTAGGGAAGTTGTGGTTAGGAAACTGCACATTAGGGAAGTTGCCGGTTTGGAAACTGCACATTATTGAAGTTGCCGATTAGGAGACTGCACATTAGGGAAGTTGCCGATTAGGAAACTGCACATTAGGGAAGTTGCCACTTACCCTTGGGAAAATCCTTCTTGGGAAAGTACCCATCATTCGAAATAATACGTTCACTATTTAAGTACATAAATGATACAACGTTTAATAATCGAGACCTCATTTCCTTTCTGTAGATAGTTAAACCATTATACATTTAGACTTTGGACATGAAGAGGATAGGAAATAGGGATGGATACTCTACTAAGGTAGCATAGCTAAAACGACATCTAGTGTTCTATCTGTTATTTTAATTAATCTATGGTTCTGTTTGTTATCAAAATTGCTCCCCCCCCCCCTGTATATGCCTCTGATTGTTGTAATAGATACTAGCATAGAAAAATTGAATACACCCTGCTGTCTGTGTATGTATACATACACATCATTTGAATTTAACTTGGCATCCAAAGCACCCAAAATTAATTCATTTTGATAAACAATATCAATTTTTGTATGGTTTAAATAGGAATCGTGACTATGGGGGGGGAGAGAGGGGGATGGGGCCTGTGAACATTGAAATTATAGCAGGGAAAGATATTTATAAAAATGGCATAATTTTCCTCACAAATTCGTGTTTTTGTTTTTATGATGCGACATGTCTATAGCCTGCATGTTATAGCAGCTAGGCAGTTTTACAGGTAGTTTAGGTTGCACACTGCACAGCACTGTGTGTGCATCTAACGCACGTTATAGAAAGATACAACCGGGTCCCGGGCCTACAATGTTACATTGTAAATATTTTAAACACATAAGTTTACAATGAAATAGATAATATAGAATGTATGGTTTTTATAATCTACTAGCTGAAGGAACCGGCGTTGCCCATAACGCCCCCCGGCCACCCATGAGTGTCCACACAAAATTACAGCCCAATCTGTCCAGCCGTTTTGCCGGCTATACGGACCCTATATATTTATTATATACGACTTGTTTTATTATATACAGGGTGTCCCACATCAAATTAGACCGCGTCAATGGGTCTAAATTACGATTTGGGTGACAAATCAGAAAATTTAAGAAGAATGAATCATTTTAAAAAATTTAATAAGGCTAATAGAAGATTTTTTTTGCAGAAAATGCTAGATTTTTCGAGTATAATGTGCGTATTTAGGTGTTAAAGATTGGAGATAATCTAATATGATATGGGACGCTCTGTAGATTACTGTATGGGAGGTGATACAGGTAGCTAAGCATGTGTGTGTGCGCGCACTGTTCACTGTAAACAAGATCAGCATGCTTAGTTTAGTTTTTCACCGCTAGGTTACTCTTATTTCAAAACATGTTCATAATAACCTTTTCCAATTTATTTTCTGACAGCTTCAAACTTAAGCACAACATTAGGATTACAATTTTAAGTTAGTAAATTTAAGAAGCATGACCTGCAAATTAAACTTAGATCAAAAAGTTTTCCAAAGTGTTTATAATTTCGTTTAAGAAAGTTGATCATATTTTTAAATTTATGATGTGGGATGAAAATGTTTATTGATAAGCAATTGTATTTTCTGCAGATTTAACATAAATCGATAAGACGGACATCGTTGAACATAACATGCGACATCGACTATTTTGATAATGAACAGAACCACGGATTAATTAAAATAACAGATAGGACACAAGATGTCCTTTTTTAAAGATTTGTGTGTGTTACGTTCACAATAACCCTGATGCAGAAGCCAATGGCGTTACACAGGCTCTCTCTATGTTTTGTTCTACGCCGACTATACGCGTAACTTGGACTTCTTTTTTTGGTTATTGTGAACAAAACACACAGAAATCTTGAAAAGACATCATCTAATGTCCTATCTGTCATTTTAATTAGCCTAGTTTCAACCATTTTTACTGCTTATTAAGTTCTATGCTAGTTAAGTTAATACATTGACCTTTCAACTAAAAATGTGTACCTCTATATTCATCTATTCTCTGTAAGTTCTACCCAATGTAGATTGTAATTTTTTAAATTGTTTATTAAGACAAAAATATTAATAAATTAACAATAATTATTCCTTTTCTATGACAGAACTTATTTTTCTTAAATTACAAAATAGATTAGTTTTTTTAAGTCAAAACAATCTTCAAATGATGAATTTGATCTTTACAAATATGTGAGTTAATGTCCCAGGCCACCATAACTTTTCCCTTGATCATACTTGACATCAGCTACATATCCACTGTAATCATCAGCAACATGGTAGGTTACAATCTGTCTTCGACCATCAGGAAGATCCACATAGTAGGAACCCTGTAATACAATAATCATCATTAAATTAGCAATTAATGATAATATATTGATATTTACTCTTCAAGACAAAAGTTGACACTTTAGCCATGCTACCTTAGTAGAGTATCCATCCCTATCCTCTTCATGTCCAAAGTTAACTGGTCCTAAGTATCCACTATATCCATGCTTACCTTAGTACAGTATCCATCCCTATCCTTTTCATGTCCGAAGTTAACTGGTCCTAAGTATCCACTATATCCATGCTTACCTTAGTAGAGTATCCATCCCTATCCTCTTCATGTCCAAAGTTAACTGGTCCTGAATATCCACTATATCCATGCTTACCTTAGTAGATTATCCATCCCTATCCTCTTCATGTCCAAAGTTGACTGGTCCTGAGTAACCACCATAACCATGTTCACCACCAGGTGCGTTCACGCCATACTGAAAATATTACAAAATAGTTTAAGGTTTAAAAATATTTGATTGATTTTAAAAATATTTAATTAAAGAAAAGTAAAGGACCTTGTAAGCATAATGAGGAACTGTATTCTCATACTGTTGGTGTCCATACCCTCCTCCATGTCCCCCATGACCACCTCCATGACCACCTCCAATACCACCTCCACCTACTCCAATACTGCCTCCAGAATGTCCTCCGAAACCTCCATGATCAGCTAGAGCAGAGGCTGCAAGGCAGATAATAGTTGGAAGAAACTTCATTGCTACAAGGAAACTAAACTGTACTGCAGATATAATTGTACTGTACTGCACACTACTAAATGTTGTAGGATGAAGAGAGCTGAGAGTACTGAGGATTAAAAACAATGTTAGACCTTTATATATTCAATATTTGACATTATAGGTGACTTTTATAAATGTATGGCAAGTGCACACCTGCAAATTTCATACTCTATAGTTGAATGGTTACTGGTTAGTGGTGCTGGTGTTTTGTAAATAATTATATCATGTTAAAATGCATCAACCTTTCATTTATAAACACATTTTCGTTTATTTCAGTTTCTTTCTGAGAAGGCTTGTTTTTGTTTACAAACACAGACATTTTTAATAAAAGAGGCGTTCAGGAAAAACAAATGTTGAACAAAAGATAAGAAAATTCAGAGAAATTTAATTTTTGTAATAAAAAAGAACCATTGAATTAGTTTACTATTGTTATTATTATCACATCTGAACCATCATGCAATATTATTTTGTATTTTGTGTTTGAAAATAAATACTCTAACTCTAAATTATAATTATTATCTTCACCGTCATTATTATTGATATAAACTTCATGATAAAGCTCTTTTCTGATATATATGTAATAAATATCGTAGCAATCCTCATATTCATAAACCTGAACACGCCTAGAGAAATTTTGACAAAAATCTGAGATTATTGAGCGACCTGGAGTTTGCGATTAAGTTGTATCTTGTAAGACAGATACCTGAGAATACATATAAAGTTGTATCCGGATTGATATTGATACTAAAGTATTATTGAACAACCTGGAGTTCTTGATTGAGTTGTATCTTGTAAGAAAGATAAACCTAAGGATACGAATGGTTAAACCTGGATTGGTATTGATCTAAAAGGATTTCATGGGGTAGGGCATTTACTATATATATAATAATTATTAGTATTATTGTTTCCGACTCCACTTAAAGAATTCGTGCAGCTGGCTCTGTATCATTAAATTCATAAAAGTTTAAGTTTGCATTTAACACTAACTCACTGCACTAACTCAACCTAAATTACTTACCATGAAAAATTAAATTGGGACCAACTAAAAATGTCAAAATTTGCCAAACAGTAGATTTAAAACATTTTCAAATATAAATGAGAGATCGAATATTTTTGAGAGTTCAGAAATAAAATATATATTTAAAATCTTGTTTTTTTAAATTATGTTAAAAAATTCCATATATTGTTGTTAGTTTGTCTAAATCCTTTATAGGATTGAATGGATAAAACCCACATTTTTTTGGTAAATATGTTGCCACAAAATAATTTCTATTTTTAAAATTTCTTTAATTTGCCAGTCAAATGTTAAAATGTCCAATTTGTCAGTAAAATTTTGAAATTTAGTTTAAGTTTCACATTACCCTTTTTTGCTCCACAAGGTACAGATCTAAAACTAATTTTAAAAAACCCTTGAGAAATTAATATAAAAACTTGTACATCATGTTAGTATTAGTCATAAACAAAAATTTAATTTTTTAAATTTGTTTAAAACTCTTTTAGCTATTTGTAAATTGCAACTCCAATAATGCCTTTTTAAAGAGTAGGGGGGCCGTGGAATGCTCCCCCCCCCTGTTTATATAGACACAGATTCAGACCCCCCCCCCCCAAGTCTTAATATGGCAAATGTGGATAAAGTGTCCATGTTGTGATATTACCATTAAAATAAATATATTCTGTAAAAAAAAATATTTTTCCGCGTACTGGTTTTTATGTTCACTGTTTTCATATACAGTGAAACCCTTAATAACGAATACATCGAAAGAATTTATCAAATGTCATCTTGACAATTTTCCAATGAGTTTTAAACTAAATTACGTAAATTTCAGTATTTGCGAAAATAAATAAATAGACATGAATATGCGGGAACAGTTTTAAAGAGTTCCATATAATCATTCAATTAAAAAACTAAATATCTGCAACATTCATCAGAAAGTGAAGAATACGACATTTGATGAATTCTTCCGATGTATTCGTTATTTAGGGTTTCACTGTAGCAAAAAGATAAGATACATTTTCTTTTATATCCTCATGTTTTAAACCATAATAATGTTCAAAATAAATTATTTTCAAGATTAAAATTATGTAAAAAAAAAATGAGTTCCCTGTTTTACAGGATAAATTCTCTGAACTAAACTATTCAATTATATGAGGAATGTGCAGGTTTTAAGGTCATATCATCATGTGCACTTATATGCATAGTTCTAAGCAGTTCAAGAGTCTTGAAAACACAAATGATAAAAACTGAAAAAAAAAACTTTTCAACAATTAAATTTTAAATTTGAATTTAAGATTGAATCTTAAATGCTTTCAAGAAGAATACAATTTTTTTATTTTTATTTTTTCTTCCAATATTTTTGCATAAAATCAAAACTAGAAGAGCTATAAGCTCACAAAGTCATTCTTGTAATGTTGCATGACATAAATTATATTTAGCTACTGCATAATTCCTTAGAAAGGAACTGTCCTTAATTTTAAAATGATAAAGATATAAATTTCCTAGAGTCAAGCACTGCTGAGCAGCTTAGAGTATGATATTTGCAGGTGTGCACTTGCCATACATTTATAAAAGTCACCAATAATGTCAAATATTGAATATATAAAGGTCTAACATTGTGTTTAATCCTCAGTACTCTCAGCTCTCTTCATCCTACAACATTTAGTAGTGTGCAGTACGGTACAATTATATCTGCAGTACAGTTTAGTTTCCTTGTAGCAATGAAGTTTCTTCCAACTATTATCTGCCTTGCAGCCTCTGCTCTAGCTGATCATGGAGGTTTCGGAGGACATTCTGGAGGCAGTATTGGAGTAGGTGGAGGCGGTATTGGAGGTGGTAATGGAGGTGGTCATGGGGGACATGGAGGAGGGTATGGACACCAAAAGTATGAGAATACAGTTCCTCATTATGCTTACAAGGTCCTTTACTTTTCTTTAATTAAATATTTTAAAAATCAATCAAATATTTTTAAACCTTAAACTATTTTGTAATATTTTCAGTATGGCGTGAACGCACCTGGTGGTGAACATGGTTATGGTGGTTACTCAGGACCAGTTAACTTTGGACATGAAGAGGATAGGGATGGATACTCTACTAAGGTAAGCATGGATATAGTGGATATTCAGGACCAGTCAACTTTGGACATGAAGAGGATAGGGATGGATACTCTACTAAGGTAAGCATGGATATAGTGGATACTCAGGACCAGTTAACGTTGAACATGAAGAGGATAGGGATGGATACTCTACTAAGGTAAGCATGGATATAGTGGATACTTAGGACCAGTTAACTTTGAACATGAAGAGGATAGGGATGGATACTCTACTAAGGTAAGCATGGATATAGTGGATACTCAGGACCAGTTAACTTCGGACATGAAGAGGATAGGGATGGATACTCTACTAAGGTAAGCATGGATATAGTGGATACTTAGGACCAGTTAACTTTGGACATGAAGAGGATAGGGATGGATACTCTACTTAGGTAGCATGGATATGGTGGATACTTAGGACCAGTTAACTTTGGACATGAAGAGGATAGGGATGGATACTCTACTAAGGTAGCATGGATATAGTGGATACTCAGGACCAGTTAACTTTGGACATGAAAAGGATAGGGATGGATAGTCAACTAAGGTAGCATGGATATGGTGGATACTCAGGACCAGTTAACTTTGGACATGAAGAGGATAGGGATGGATACTCTACTAAGGTAGCATGGCTAAAGGGTCAACTTTTGTCTTGAAGAGTAAATATCAATATATTATCATTAATTGCTAATTTAATGATGATTATTGTATTACAGGGTTCCTACTATGTGGATCTTCCTGATGGTCGAAGACAGATTGTAACCTACCATGTTGCTGATGATTACAGTGGATATGTAGCTGATGTCAAGTATGATCAAGGGAAAAGTTATGGTGGCCTGGGACATTAACGGAAAAATGTTTAAAGATAACATCAAGTTCATTAGAAATTGTAGTTTTTTATTTATTTGTATTTATTTAAAAGAATAAACAATTTGGAAATTTATTAATTTTTAAATTTTTGATCTATCAAACTAGGCTTCAAGGGCACTTCGCGCTCATTTTCGATTATAACTTTTAACTGTTGCTTTTTATCGATTTTATCTCGCGGATTTTAAGACAAATTTTTTAATTCTAACCACCTGCTCACCTTCCAGCTGGGATCATGTGAGTTCCCACAAAAATATTGGGCCCCATCAGTTTCGCCGTTTATACGTACGTTTATCGGTTACAAAAAGACAAGCACAGTATATTTTCCATGAATATTAAAACATCAATAATTAAGGATAGTTCATCATCAAAGGGACTGTAAAGGAAAAATGAAGGGGGTGGGTATAGGCTGAAACCTTGGAATCTCAGGACTTGAACGATACCTATAAGAAATCTATCTGATGTTCCTGTCTTGAGAAATTGACATAAAGCTGTGTCAAAATTATACCAAAATGTTTATAAGTAAGATATACGTCCGTATCATGTGACCAGAACTCTCTCCAATGACAGTGCAGTATAATGGTCACATGATACAGACGGGAAGCTCATGACAATAACATTGCACTGCCATTGGTTGGGGTGCTGGAAACATGGTCCGGGCGTTTCTCAGGCTCCTCTGGGATATCGTCGTTTTCAGATTGGTTGCATATTCGTTGAATGTCGTCTGTATAATATTACAAATCTTATACAAAATCTTACACCTACAGATTGAACTCTTATGGGTCTCAATCAGCTCCTGAGATTCTCAGGTTTCAGCCTATACCCCTTATTATTTATCCTTTAAAGTCCATTTAATCGCATTTATTTGCTTCAAAAATTATTAAAAGAAAATAATTTTTGGAAGCAACTCTTGTGCATTTGTCTATCTTTGGCCATTTTAAAACCAGAAATAAAGAAAATTGATTAGTAAAAAAGTGTTTAGGATAGTCCAACATAATAACGTTTTCTTTTCAAAATAAACTCTTAAATTTTTTAAAAAAATTCACTTTCTCTTTCATAACTTAAACAATAACATTTTTAGAATCTTTTATTAAATAAAATTTTTGTTTGACAGTTTCATTCTGATTTATTTACATTAGTATTTTTTATTTCTGTCACCATATTAGACTTATTCTTGTCACTGCAAATCTCATACAAAAATACAAATCCACCAATTACTAACCCTCCAGAGTAAATGATAAAACATAGATAGAAGCTCTCCATATACAGGGGTTCAGGTTCAGACTCTTCTTCACTTATTTTAAGAGCTCTTCCAAAATGTATTCTATCTATGTGGATCATCAGACCTTAAAGAGATCTCAATGAAGAGTGCCAATGCACAATTCACAACGGTACTATTGAAACCTTTTTCTGATGATTGTGTAAATGATATTTTCGTTTTTCTAGCTTTAAATGCGCATGTCGATTGAGGGGGAAACCACCCTTGAAAATTGCCAGTTTTCAAATTTATAATGATTGATATCTAATTTATCCTTGATGGAGGGCCACTAAATGTAATACCTGAATCCCAGAGTCGGGTGACAAACCTCTGAATGGTTTCAATATGTTCTCCATCTCTTTGCAACATCCAACCCAAGACTACTTTTGGTACAATGATTCCATTCCCATTATCCGTAGACAAGGATACAGTTATCTAGAAGTACAGAGTCACCCACAAAGAATAAGACTGCAAAGACGACTAGAAAACAAATATGATCGTTTCATGTTACAAAAAAAAGATTCTTAACTTAATTATTTATCTGCAATCAGCTCAAATAACTTCTAATCTATTTGGCATCACAAGTATCAAACCAAATTAACATGTACATTGTAAGATGATAATGAATGTACTGATAATGAATGTACTGTGATGCTTCATTGGCATTGTACACAGAAGGTCATGACAAAGTAAAGAACAAATTTGGATTTTTCTGGAAGGGAAAGAAATTACTTAGTTCTGAAGGAGTAAGGTTAATTCATTTGTTTTATCAACAATTGCGTTATTGTATGTCTCATATTGTTTACATCAACTACAACACAACCACCTTACTTACCTTTCCATTGACCAGCTGTTGTTGAGTTATTGTATGTCTCATATTATTTACATCTATACTACAACACAACCACCTTACTTACCTTTCCATTGACCAGCTGTTGTTGTGTTATTGTATGTCTCATATTGTTTACATCTATACTACAATACAACCACCTTACTTACCTTTCTATTGACAAGCTGTTGTTGAGTTATTGTATGTCTCATATTATTCACATCAACCACAACACAACCACCTTACTTACCTTTCCAATGACCAGGTGTTGTTGTGTTATTGTATGTCTCATATTGTTTACATCTATACTACAACACAACCACCTTACTTACCTTTCCATTGACTAGCTGTTGTTGTGTTATTGTATGTCTCATGTTCTTTACATCACAACTACAACACAACCACCTTACTTACCTTTCCATTAACAAGCTGTTGTTGAGTTATTGTATGTCTCATATTATTCACATCAACCACAACACAACCCCCATTGTCAGTAATAGAATTTGCAGTCTCGGTACTTAAAAAAAAATTATAAAAATTATTTTTGAAAAAATAAGTTAATCATTTATTCCTTTGAAAATAATTATGTTTGAACTAACAGAATTTTAGTTGGTTTTTAGTAGAAAAACTACCTTTTAGTACAAAAACTACCGTTTAGTAGAAAAACTACCATTTAGTAGAAAAACTACCGTTTAGTATAAAAACTACCGTTTAGTTATAGAAAAACTACCGTTTAGTAGAAAACTACCGTTTTTTGAAAAAGTATAATTGAGTCTAAGGCTCTTAGCCAAAAACTCAAATTTTTTAAAATTCCTATATCTTTGAAACCTGACGATCTAAACTTTTGATAATTCAAACTTATATTATATATTCTGACTGAATTTATACTTTGAAATATCTAGGGTTTAAAGTTGCAAAAATATATGAATAATAAAACCAGAGTTTGTGGCTAAAACTCAATTCATTTTACAATTGTTTTTACAAAAAACGATCGTTTCTGCTTGAAAAAATTAACTATGGTTTCCTTGTTTTATTTTTCATTTTCAAACACGCTATAAAACAAACTAATTTGTGACATTCAAGTGGTTTGGCACGCACTTCGCCCCCTCCTTTAGTAAAAGTAAATTTAACCTATATGAAGCATAAAGTCTGACCGCGTCAACCTTGGTGCACCGGCTAGTCCTGTCCATAGAGTTAGGTACAGTACAAACGGGGAACGGAAAGGTTGACCCGGCTCGGAAATTTAAATGTACTACGACTGCCCGTGTTGGGCATCCTAAATCCGAATTGATTCATTTTTTGAGAATCTAATTTTTTGGGGGGTTTATTTAAGAGGTTTCAAAAAATATATTTTTATAGTTTATGCGACAAACTTTCTCATTCGGTGTTAAAAGTTGATCCAAATGAAGTGAATATCTTGATTCAATTTAAAAAAAATTTTTTATCATGAAAATTGGTTTTGATTTGTTGGGAGTCAAAAATTTTCTTTTTTGGTGACCATTTATTAAATCGACAACAGGTTCTCTGGACCGATTAATTAACCTGATTCGAATGTATATTTGCTTTGATCTCAGAATTTAAAAAATTTAAGAATATTTAAGAATTTATACTCACTATCGAATGAAATGCCTCCCTTGTTTCCTGAATAAATCATTGTTTATAAAAATTTTGAATTAGTAATTTAATAGTTTTACTTTAATCCGTTTAGAACAGCAGAGTGGTATTGCTCCATAGTTACATAATTTACCATAACATATAACTAAAATAATAGATTAGTTTTTAAAATTTTTGTGTTTTTCAACTTTGCACTCACCGATCTTTTTGATTGTTTGAGAAATTGTTCCATTGAAGTGATCTCAGGTTCATATTCTGCTGCCATCAAGTTTGCCCTGTTAAACACAATGTGGTTGCTCCAATTGAAATGAGTTATTTTAGGATTTTTTTTACTGAAAGCGTTTCCAACTCCCAGAAATGTTAATTCTCAAATTCCCTAAATCAACCAAAAATTTCTCAATCTTTATAATACTCATGATTACGGGGTTAAAATGGCACCTTTAAAAGGATAGCGACTTTTAAAATCCCTTAGAGTTCAGCCTTTTAAGTAAACATTTAACAAAATTTCATTGCCTTTTTGCAAAATTATAAAAAGTTTTAAATTCAATTTCAAATTTCAAAATGGGGAAAATTCCCTTGGAACCCTCTGGAGTAACAACAATATTTAACCCATAGATTAATAATAATACAGATAAAATACTTTATGTCGTCTTTTAGTCCACAATAACAACCCTGAGAGAGAAGCCCACAGGATTTACGCGCATGCTCTCTCTCTATTTCTTGTCCTTCAGCGCAGCATGCCCTTTGGGCTAGTCTGCCTTAGGGTTATTAAAAAAGACAACATCTTTTGTTTTATCTGTATTGTTATTAATCTATGAATTAACCTGACCTAAGATCACACTGCCATGATACCATGATGAAAAAGGTCCAGAGAAGCCAGAAGAATTGATAGAATTGGATGTAACGCTTTCCTTCAAACAATAGTTTTATAAAGAGTTCAAATCATAATGATTTGTTTCATTTCGAACTAGACACTAGACAGGAGGAGAAAGTAAATTTTATGTATTACTACTGATATGAATTTGTGACCTTGTAGCTATAGTTTGGATTTTACACACAAGTATGAGAGAAAGTAAATTTATTTGGTTACATCATGTAACTTACATGTTAGAAAATACAAACATTCTTGTTCTTCTCAATAGTTCTTCAATCAGAGGAATTATTGAAAACATATAATATTTCAGTTTTACCTGCAATTTACTTTAAATTAACGTTACTTTCTTACCATGTCTAGTATAACGTTATTTACTTACAATTTCTAATATAACGTTACTTAATTACCATTTCATAACGTTACTTACTTATCATGTCTTATATAACGTTACTTACTTACCATTTCTAATATAATGTTACTTACTTACCATTTCTAATATAACGTTACTTACTTACCATATCTAACAAGACGTTACTTACTTACCATTTCTAATATAACGTTATATACTTACCAATTATAATGTAACTACTATTTCTTATTTACTTGCCATTTCTAGTAAAACGTTACTTACTTACCATTTCGAATATAACGAAGATAACGACTAACTATATTTTAAATATAAAGTTACAAAGTTAGAAAAATATATATATCTCGTGGCTTCTAGAAACTCCCCTATTCTTCTCCTTGCCGCGAGAAGTTCTTCAAGGAAAGACGACTTTCATAGCCGCCACAGTAGTCCCCCCAGAAGGAACGGCGGAGGTACGGCGGAGCAGATCCTTCTATCTCTGGAAGATCTGTG
>NW_019396715.1:0-97721 GCF_000591075.1 Eurytemora carolleeae
CTATCTAATTTTGAGTTGTAAATATTTTTTACGTATTCCTACAAAGACGACATTTATCTCCACCAAATCTCGGAAATAATACATACTAATTAGAGGACATGTCGTCTTTCTTTTTTCATTTGACACATATGACGTTGTGCGCAGTTGGTCGATTTTTCTGTTGCCATCTATTGTACTTGACAACCTATTTGGTTGTCCTAACTGTTTAGCGTACATTTTTTTTGATCATTTAAAGGTTTTTGATCATTTGGCATTTGATATTCTGATATTTTTGCGGCCTATATATATTATATTGTCCAATATATATATTATATTGTCCAATACAATCAACAAAAAAAGTAAACTATAAAAAACAAACATTGATCGAAGAGGAACAACGTTAATTTTACGATCAAAGCTTTTTATATTTCTCAGAACTAACTGTTTTCAATTAGAATCTGATAATGGAGCATTTAAACTAAATGTATGGGGTGTCAACAAAAACGTTGAGATCTTTAAATATTGTTGAAAATAAAGATCGAGAAAATGTTCCATTAATTGGTCAAAAAAGCCTTTTAAACGTTGTAAAATTAAATAAACGTATAATTTTGGGATAGTTAATAATTTTTTAAACTATTTATTTCATGAAGCAAATAGAGATAATTAAATTAAAGTTATTTTCACTTTGAAGTTATAGTTGAATTCCGCTTTAAACTATATATTTTGCAAATTGAAATCAAAATTAAGAAAGTATAAAGAAGATAAAGGGACCGTATACACGTATTTTTAAACTATGCCTGAATTTCTAAAGTGTTCAATTCACAACAGTCCTTTATAAATGGTATGGAAATAATACTCAATTTTCGGTTAAAAAAAATATCTCTGCCATATTTAATGGCGTACAATTGTAAATAGGACATGCTTCTAAACTAGTTTAAACTCACTAGACAACATTTAAGAGAGATGACACTGTCCTGGATGATCAGTAAAAGGTTAAAAGGGTATCGTTGTGAATTAGGGATATCTCTTTTCAAAGGGAAGGATGCTTAACAATACATTTTTAGTTCCTTTAAAGGGTTTATTGGTTAAACTAAAAGAATGATGTAGGTGGTCAGGGACCAAAAATAATGAATACCAAGATGCAGTTGTACCAAGTCTCTTCAGCTTGAATTGGAGAAAAAGAGAAGTGGATCAACTCAGTTTACATAGTTCAACTACTTCACGTTTTTGATTAAATTTGGTCTCAGAAGATGCTTTTAAATTTACAAAATCCCACAGACCGCCTGACCAAAAAGAAAATGGATTCTGTTAATGGCGCTTAGTCCAATTGTAATGTGGTCTGTTCACTGATTAGAATGACATTATATCATACTATAAAATGGAGGCAAAACGAGAGCGAGAAATAGGGAGAAAGAAAGGAAGGGGAGAGGTGGGGAAGGGGGTAGAAATAGTGAAGTGTGGGGGGGCTTTATTTGTTTTTATCGTGTCTCTTTCCTTTATTTTATCCTCAGTACAGTCGTTTCTCTTTCTAATCTTTCCAAATCCACTCCCTTATTATTCTTTTCCTATCCTTTATCCATTTCATTCCCATTTCTTCTTCTTCATTTATCTTTTCTCTCATTTCATACTTTCCTCTCTTATTATTCTGTTCCTATCCTTTATCCATTTCATTCCCATTTCTTCTACTTCATTTATCTTTTCTCTCATTTCATACTTTCCTCCCTTATTATTCTGTTCCTATCCTTTATCCATTTCTTTCCCATTTCTTCTTCTTTGTTTATCTTTTCCCAATCTATCATTTTCTCCTTTCTTCATATATTCCTTCTTGTCCAACTTAAATTTCTATTTCTCAAATTCTCTAGAACTTTCATTTCACTTTTGTTCTCTTGCTTTTTCCCAACCCATCATTTTCCCCGTTTTTAACTTGTCTTTCTTACGTCTCTTAGTCATTCTCCTTCCTTTCTCCTTGTTTTTCAAGAGAGTAAAATAACCAATTATTAAACTTAAGACTCCGGAGTCCAAAGTTAAGATCGGAGACGGGTTCCGGAGCTGATTCTCTGGTAAACCCTAGACCAGAAACCATCTCCGGGAGCTCCGGGTATACTTGTCAACACGTAGAGCTCCGACCTGCCGCGTAGAACAAGATTGGAGCAACGTAGAACCTAGAATGCAGAACAAAGGTCTTTACACATCATAAAGGTAAACAGTGAGGGGCGGGAGGGGTAGGTAGAATGGGGGGGGGGGTTATTAACATATTATTTTTGTGTGGAAAATGGAAATTTCCTAACTAACAATAAGTCGACTAATTACATACTCTTTCTGTATTTATGTGTACACTTAAAAAGGTTTCGAATATTTTCAAAAGTAAATATTTCGAGGACAATATTTTTAATTAGAAAAAAAAGTTTTTCCAACATTTGAAAACTTTTTTAACTTTTTTTGGGCAAATTTGTCTTTATCTTAAATAGACAAAATATTTGCCATTTTAAAAATAGTCCGATTGAATTGTAGTGCTTTGTCTAAAGAAAATATTACTTTACGGTACAAATTGATTTGGAATTTTTAGTATTATTGTAATAAGTACTACTTTTTTAAAATATGTATGTATATTGAATACTTGATATTATAAAATATGAAGATTAGACCAAGAGACTCAACAAACCATTTATCATAATCTTTTTATTCTACATAAAACTAATAATTTTCTCAATTATAAGTAATCAATCTTGGGAGCCTGTTTGACCAACAACTTTTTTATAATACTTTTTACAAAACATAAATCTGAAGAAAATTAGGTTACCTGTAGGGCTCGGCAAATTAAGTTACCTGTAGGACTGGGCAAATTAAGTTACCTGTAGGGCTGGGCAAATTAAGTTACCTGTAGGACTGGGCAAATTAAGTTACCTGTAGGACTGGGCAAATTAAGTTACCTGTAGGACTGGGCAAATTAAGTTACCTGTAGGACTGGGCAAATTAAGTTACCAGTAGGGCTGGGAAAATTAAGTTACCTGTAGGACTGGGCAAATTAGGTTACCTGTAGGACTGGGCAAATTAAGTTACCTGTAGGACTGGGCAAATTAAGTTACCTCTAGGACTGGGCAAACTAAGTTACATGTAGGACTGGGCAAATTTACTTTTTCAAATCATTCGTTTTGCTAACATAATATTTTTTCAGTTAATTTCATAAAATTTTGTTCGATCGCACTTAATTTGCGCTGTGTTTCATTGGCTCGCGATTTTTGGAACATTCATGAGCGATCCAAGGATCGTTTTCGATCTCCAAATGTGCAAAACGTCTTGCATTTCGATGAAATCGATAATTGGGAAAATTTATTCATAATGTGATATAAAGTTTACCTATTAAAAATCCCGAATTTAATTGAAAAGTAAATGGGTTTGCCATCATTAACAAACAATATTTCGTAATACCTTGCCCCCCCCCCTGGCCTAAGCCCCCTCCCTAGCTTTCAGTCACCATGCCTTGCTCCCCTGGCTAAAGCCCCCTCCCCAGCGTTCTGCTCCCATGCATTGCCCCCCCCCCTTTGGCTTTAACTCCTTCCCCAGTGTTGGGCCCAATGCCCCCCCCCATATCTTTCAAAACAAGCCTTAATCAATAATTCATACTTGATGAGAATTAAGTAGAATACGAACGGAAGTATTTTCTAATAAAAAGCGTATGATTTATTACAGAATATACAGGAAATATGTAGATTAAGACCTTTTTATCATCAAACAGACTCAGCAAAAAGGGAAACGCATAGAAAGGTTCGTTTTAGCGGGAAATTGCCTTTTTTGTTGTCATTCCTTCCCTTGTATAAATGTCTTTCTATGTAAAATTTGACTCTTTTGACTAAGATTTGAACATCATTTGTGGTCCAAGGTTGGTAACGGAAAGCAATTCTAAGGCAATAAATTTTATTGATATATCGATATGTAATTTTCTGTCGATTGCATCGTGGTATATGGTACACTGTTTCAGCTTGAATATGTTGCTTTCGATTGCACATTGCCACGATATTGTTTTTTTTTTACTTGTTACTCTTAATTCTTTATTGTTTTGTTCTTGTAAACCTTTTTTCTTCATTTTAGTCTTTTTTTTGTAATCTTTGAGATGAGAATAAATTTTATGTTAAACACTAAAAATATAGTTCATCGAAATTGCTCGGCTATACGCTTCCTAACAACTCGAGTACTGTTGCAAGTAATTATAAGCTACACATATGAAGTAGAATAGTATTGATAGTTCATTTTTTTCTATTATGATAGATATGAATATGAAGATGATATATATTTCGAATGAAATATGATCTGAGGATAATATTGGCGGGATGTTGAATAGTACGGTGTGTACTCAATAGACTGAATATTGATAGTTTCATGGATTAACTATTTAAACAGAGGTAGCAACTAAGGAAACTGAGCTAAGGTCAAAAGTATTGTGTGTAATAGCGCTAAACTACAACGTTAGATCTGAATATCTACTCTGATCCCTTTTAAATTCTAGGATTATGTGTTCAATCCCTCATTTTTTATTCCTGTCATGGATTCTGACTTTTAAATATCCAAGGTTGATCCAATTTAATCCAATTCGGACTAAAGATAACTGCGCTTAATCTCAGGATTCCCATAACAAAAAAGTTTAACATCTGGCTGACTGATTAGTTGAATAAAAATGTAAGAATAATTTCTTTGAAAACCCTTTTTTTAGTTTTTGATCTGATTTACAAGCATATTTTAAAGCCATCTCAAGTCAGATTTTAGGAAAAGTAAATAGCAACTAACTATTTCTACAGTTCAACTACTTCATTAATTCCGACCTCTGACTTTGGTCACGTCGAACTAATGTGAATTGTAAGTAAGATTAAAATCTATGTTTCCAATATATCATTTCAGCTGTTATTAAAGAGTTTTGAGAAAAAGTAAAATGTTTTGAATTTCCTACATGTAACTTGTGCACAAAATTACATATAATGAAACTTTTAAAATCTACATATCTTTTTCTCCTTATATCAGGAGAAATTTGTTTAAAATTTGGCTACACAATGTTTTAACGATTATAGCATGGTTATATATTAACATTCATTTTATTAAGGTTTGTATTCTTGCTTTGAGTTTGCGGATAGTATTTTTTTTAAAATACATAAAAATTATTTATGCGAGAAATAAAACCTTTAAAGTTTAGACAAATGAAATTCTAATTTGTTACATTATTGCTGGAAATAGAAACTTTTTAGGTTTCTTTAATAAAATTAAAGAAATAACTGGTTTTCGACTGATTGCCGTGTATATTGACGTTTACAAAACAATATTGCAACGTTTACAAAACCGTATATTGACATTTACAAAACCAAAACGTTTACAAAACAATATATTGACGTTCACAAAACCTTATATTAACGTTTACAAAACCAAAACGTTTACAAAACAATATATTGACGTTTACAAAACCGTATATTAACGTTTACAAAACAATATATTGACGTCTACAAAACCAAAACGTTTACAAAACAAGAAAAAAATAAAACTAAGAGGTCACATAAGTTTTCACGTTTGAAAAATTATTTTGTCTATGATTGCATATTGATATGAAGTTTTCACTCAATAAGTTTACTAGTTTACTCTTTTGGTAATACTTTGTCTATGATTGAATATTGATATGTAGTTTTTACTACTTGAATCTACTGGTCTATTCAAACCCAGCCAATTTTCTTCACCCTAAACTATACATATAAATAGAAGATAGATGGATAAATAGATTTATGTTTGGAAAGATAGATGAATAAAATGACCTTACATTGGTCAGTTTTTTTTCTAAAAACATTGGACCTGTTAAAATTTCACATTTTTTCCAAAGAGCTTAATGTTAAACACAGATATTTACCAAATTAATGTTTTTAAAATATCAAATTTTTTTTGTGATAATCGCACATTAAGTCAGTGAATCTTCTTACTGTGCGTTTTTTACAATAAGTAATGTTAAATTAGTCTTTTTTAACATAAACGATTAGTTTTACAAATTGTGATCAATTCCATTTTGTTAAAGTAGTTTTAGAAAAACGTTTTAATTTTAACAAACATGCTAAGACACTCTTGTATGCCGGTTCATTAGCGCCTGATCCAATCAGGGTTCAGTCATGTGTTTCTTGTCTATTCTGAACCAATAGAAATCAAATCAATCAATCAAATCAAAATATATATTTAGCCACAAACTATACATGTAAAAATGGATATGTATAATAGTATGGCGGTAACATCTATCTTTCTATCTATCTCATTATTCAATTAGGTTATGAATCCTTCAATATCGGCGTTATCAGTAAATGGAAATATTTACTTCTACTGAAACTATGGTGAAGAGAAGTCGTCCTTATTTTCTAAAGAATTCTTTTACGTTCTTTCTATTCTGTTGTTTTAATTTTAACTCAAGTCCTTGTCTGAAGCAGTTATCCGCAAGTTACTTTAGAAAATAACCACAATTGAAAATAATAACATTTCAAAAAGAAACACACGGATTTCTTAATCATACTATAACCAGACAACGCTTTTAATGATAACATTGTATAAATAGGACAGAAAACTTTTCAAAAGGAGGACAACTTGTTATTATACACTCCTGTAATTCAGTGAAACATGGCTTAAGAATTTTCAAACACAAGCCATAACTATAGTTTCAGTAGAAGTAAATATTTATATCTACTGATGGCGCCGATAGAAGGAATCATAACTCTAATTGGATAATGAGATAGATAGAAAGACAGATATTACCGCCATACTATTTCTATTGGTTCAGAATAGACAACAAACACATGACTAAACCCTGATAGGATCAGGCGCTAATGGACTCAGCATACAGGAGTGCATAACATAAATTTTACTCTTGAAACCATTAACCACATAAAATGATGAAGTCGGCGGTAAACTATATCAGTTTCATAATTTACAAAATTTCGGTCATTTGCTTGAGCCTTCTCCATGCCTGCTAAAAAAAATAATACAATACTTTTAGTTATATTCTTACATAAAGAGAAAAAGGGTCATTATATCATGAACTGTAAATTAAAATTTTATCTTAAAGAGACTGTAAGCGTAATTTCAAGTGACCCTCCATGCCAAGATGACAATACCTGATTTACAACAGTTCCCTTGACAGCTTTGTCTGGTCAAGTGTGAATTTATAGAAATCAATGTTTCTCTTCCTTTAAAATGTTTTCTGCTAAAGTGACCTACACATTTTTTATTTATAAAAATAAGAAAGGGAGAATCTCACCGAATTAAACACTTTATGAGTAGAAAAAAAACGACGGTATCTTCCACATTTTTGATCAGATTAAGGTTTTAAGAGTACCGTTGTAAATCTCGAATTGCCATCTTTGCATGGAGATTCACTTGAAATTAGGCATACAGTCCGTTTAAGTGTAATTTTTAGATTGCAACGTATGGTCCTCAGCTATTTTATTGTTAACTAAAAGGTTGGGAGAGGGGGGAGAGGGGGAGGGGGGATTTCCACGGTTTGGTCAAACAATTTCCCTTTCGATATATTTTGCAGATACAATCTATAGTCACACACTCTTGTAGACTAGGTTTAGAGCTAGCAGTTGAATATAGATACCCTATACTCTAGTAGACTAGGTTTAGAGCTAGGAGTTGAATATAGATACCCTTTACTCTAGTAGACTAGGTTTAGAGCTAGGAGTTTATTACAGATACCCTTTACTCGAGTAGACTAGGTTTAGAGCTGGGAGTTTTTATAGATACCCTTTACTCTAGTAGACTAGGTTTAGAGCTAGGAGTTTATATAGATACCCTTTACTCGAGTAGACTAGGTTTAGAACTAGCGGTTTAATATAGATATCCTTTACTCTAGTAGACTAGGTTTAAAGTTAGCAGTTGAATATAGATACCCTGTACTCTAGTAGACTATGTTTAGAGCTAGAAGTTTATATAGATACCCTTTACTCTAGAAACTAGGTTTAGAGCTTGGAGTTCAATATAGATACCCTTTACTCTTATAGCCTAGGTTTAGAGCTAGCAGTTTAATATAGATATCCTTTACTCTAGTAGACTAGGTTTAGAGCTAGCAGTTTAATATAGATACCCTTTACTCTTGTTGACTAGGATTAGATCTAGCAGTTTAATATCCTTTACTCTAGTAGGCTAGGTTTAGAACTAGCAGTTTAATAAAGATACTCTTTACTCAAGGAGCTAGGTTTAGAGCTATAGGAGTTTAATAAAAAATACCATTTACTCTTGTAGACTATGATTAGATCTAGCAGTTTAATAAAAATACCCTTTACTCTTGTAGACTAGGTTTAGAGCTAGGTGTCTAATATAGATACCCTTTACTAGTTTAGACTAGGTCTAGAGCTAGCAAATCAATTTAGATACCCTTTACTCTTATAGACTAGGTTTAGAACTAGCAGTTCAATATAGATACCCTTTACTCTTGTAGACTAGGCTTAGAGCTAGGAGTTCAATATAGATACCCTTTACTTTTATAGACTAGGTTTAGTCCTAGTAGTTCAATATAGGTTCCAAGGAACTGTAAAATAACGTTATCTAAATATAGATTCTAAACACGTGTCGAGAAGTGCAGAAGAGACACGTGTCGACTAGTGAGGGTCAACATTTTATCTGACCAGAGAATATTTAATTAGAATAGATATATTTTGTTTTTCCCAAACTTTGACAATTTTGTTTTTCCCAAACTTAGCCATTTTTGTTTTTCCCAAACTTTGAAAATTTTGTTTTTCTCAAACTTTGACAAATCTACTTTTCCTTAATTTTACAAAAAAAAAAACTTTTCTTAAACTGCTACACGACTAACGCTACTTTTACTAAAAAGTACCGTCCCAGATCTCACTAATTACTTTTATGATATTTTCCCAGCTGCTAGATTCGAATTGTTATTTCCTAAACTTTTTTTGCTTTTCCTGTCAAGTAAATATTCCCCCTCTCCGTATAATTGCCTAAGTTCTAGTTTCATAAAATCATTATTTGTCAGAATATGTAAACAATCATTCTCAACTTTTTGAAGAGATTATTTTATCATTTTTATTAAGTTTGTCAAGATCCAATGAAGCCTGTACTATTGTTAATATGTTTGCAGATCAGATTTAATGAATAAATTAATCCCGAAGATTGAGTTCAACCACTTCTCCTGCGGTTCTGCGCTGTTCTTTAAATTCATAAAAATTTGAATATCGAGGAGTAGTTGAACCGCATAGCACCGGTTCAAGCAGTGCACAATTAAACGTGAGGTCAAGATAAAGAGAAGTAGTTCAATTTAGTCTCCGAAGTTCAAATACTAGTTCACATTTATTAAATGAGTATACTGTATGGTCAGTAACCTTCGAAGCAAGATCAGCTAGTTGTAAATTTTTCTTTAAAATTTAAGGATTCTAACATACGTTTCTAATTAATTAAATTAAATAATTTTAATTTTGTAACCAATAATTGAATAAAAGGTACAAATATCGTCTTTAATAGTTATCAAACTCTTAGGGTTGGAACTTTTGTTTGCGTTATTAGGACATCGAAAATTGAAAATCTTAAATTGGATAAATATATATAATCTAAATTTTTTCGACCAACGAGAACCTTAATTCGCTTTGTTTCGCATCAATTCCTGTGTGATAAAATAAAAACCGGCTTTAATTCTTAGCGTTATTCACTCTAACTAAAAATCCATTTTTTGAAGGTTTTTAAGTTTTTATTTATTCTATTTAGGTTTCTGAGAAATAACCTTAAACTTTTCTCTGAGCTTCTCATAAATATTCTATTCTATAATATTAATAATATTATACTATTAAGAAATATAAACTTAACCTAACCTATAGAAAATCTTTTGAATTTATATAACATATAATGGTATCAGTATAATAATAAATAATTTTCAAAATTAAATTAGTTTTCAAATTTGGTTTTGAGTATAATAAATAAAAATAATACATAACTATCTTGGGAACCCAGCTTTGCCGGAAAATCTAATCTTTTCTTAAACAAGTCGAATTTTTTTAAAAACCGAATTAAGAATATTCGAGTAGGTCTAATATTCGAGTAGGTCTAATATTCGAGTAGGTCTATAATTCGAGTAGGTCTAATGCGATTCCAAATCAAGATTTTTGCAATTCGGTCATGGTCCGTTCTTTTATGAGATTTGATAGTACACATAAACAAACACACAGACAATCAGGAAATGCTAACATAAAGATAAAAATATATCTTTTTTATATATTTACAGTGAGAACCAGAAAACTGTGGAATAGGAGACTACATGAAAACAATACTAAAGTTTATTTGTGTCTCGTGGACTTATAAGTCATCTCAAGTCTAAAAGTCTTCTTCCTTTTCCAAAGTTTTCTGGTTATCACTGTATAATAAACTTTTCTTATATTTTTTTTTATTTTTGCATTGATTTTCTACTGGTGACAATAATGCAGAAATAAGTTAAAAATTTGGAATAATTACTTGGCAAACCATAGCACGCAATCTACTGATCTATCAATATTTATATGATCTATCTATCTATCTATCTATCTATCTATCTATCTATCCATCTATCCATCTATCTATCTATCTATCTATCTATTTATCTATCTATCTATCTAACTATCAATCTATTAAATTAAACAATGTTTCATATATTCACCCTCATTATTTGCTCGTTAGAGGATGGCTAGTCCACAACCTTGATTGGCAAAAAATCGCAACGTCAGTCGGGCTGTGGATCCTGAGTCTATCAATTTCATTTCAGAGAGAAGGGTAGCATGGGACTGGAGTAAATTCTCTATTCCATAACCGTTTCCAGAAGCGTATCTATCTATGAACCACTCAGATTTTCTTAACAGTTTTCAGAAACGTATCTATCCAGGTACAACTCAGATTCTCTTGACTACTAATGTCAACCTAGGGCTTTAATGCCGGGAAACTATTAACGCCAATACTACTGGGTACAATCTCGTTAGCTATTGGTGTCAACTCCGACACTAGCAAGTAATTGATCAATATCTCAAACAGGACACAATCCACACAGTTGTAAACCCGTAAACTATCAACTGGGTGCAATCTCGTTTTCTTCTCTTCCCTTATATCTTATCGTCTCCTCTATATTTTCTCTTTGTTGTTGACATTTAAAAGGTTTTGAGATGAACAATGCAGTACGATCCGTTGTTATGATTTTTCTCTGATTTGTTTACATTTCTAGCTTGTAGACCTAATTGAAACGTACTGCGTTTGTACTCCATAATTAAGCATTAGATCATTTGGCATTTGATATTTTGATATTTTTGCACCGAAATGACCTTTTTCAGTAAAGCATCCCTCAGACTGTAAAACTTATTGAATATGGTAAAAACGTTATTTTAAAAGTAACACGCCCGAATTTAAAAAAGGTACTTAATACTGTTGCAGGCTTGAAATTCAATCAGTAAAAAATTGCGGATTTATTACGTAAAAAAATGCAGGAAATATTTAGAATTCTACACTATCAAGATAGAAAAAAACAAAAATCTCTCCCTCGATATTACACAAAAAAAAGTTCAAAGGGTGAATCTGACCTTCCATTCTACAAATAAATGACACTTTAAATAACGTCCATAGTCCCTTTAAAGAGACTGTTATTGTTCTAAGTGATCCTCCATTTAAAAGATTAGCATGCCCTTTTTAGAACATTTATTTGATCAAAAGTGTTGAAGCTATCGTTGTATGATTAGCTTAAAAAGTGTTTAATTCTGATAATTTTCCCAATATGTTTCAGCAGTAAAATTTCGCAAGTCACTTTTGTAAAAAACCATAAAATAAAAAATAATCCATTTTCTAAGAAAAAGTAAATGAAAGGTCAAGGGGCATTCAGGATATCATGCTGAGTATGCAGGGGGGGGAATGGCAGGGGGAGGGGGGGAATAAAGCGTTAACATTAATTAATATATATTCCCCTGTAGGGTAATCTATCATGCTAGCCTGTAATTTCTGGATAATTGATAGGTTGCACGAATAATGAATAATTAGCATCGTTGTGCATTTTAGTTGAATACATGGATATTTAGAGCTATTACTGTGCATTCCCAGTAGATTTAATATTGTAAAAACTTTTTTTCAACATTTTGTTATATTTTATGGAAAGAGTAGGGTACAGAACTGTAAAAAGGTTGTTCAGGTATTTTAAAGTCTAAAAAAACCTAAAATTAATCCTAAGATTAAATTGAGTCAAACAAAAGAAATATTTGTAAAGGGCTTTCCAGAACATCCTTACACATTAAAATTGTATGATTTTATTTAATTAACTAGATTTTTTAATTGGTTAAAGAGGAGTAGTTGCAAATCCCAATTGGGATGTATTTTTCACAGGGGGGAGCTACAACTAGAATCATGACCCCAAAGAAGTAAACCTTTATACATTTAATATATGACACCCTGGCATGTTTGTTTTCTAGCTCACATCGAATTAATCACCCCAAACTAGCGTTGTTAGGAGACAAAACATGAGATCTTTCTTGTCTAGCTAATGTTCGCCTTTTTACATATCTTTGCTTTCATAATTGCAATAAATTGTAGAAAGCACTTCAACCCCCCCCCTTCATCCCTTCTTCTTTATTCCCCCCCCCCCCTATCCTAAATTGAAAAAGTAACACAAATACTTAGAATGAATTGAAACATTCGACAAACAAATCTTAAATCCTACAAATATTTTTCACAATTGTTTATGTGGGCAAAAAAATGAAAAATTGCAATCAGAAAAAACTTTCTTTGTCTGCATACACAAAACTTTTACTCGTAGCTAATATCTCATCTTTGTTTCTTTCTCTGTTATGCGTGCTGGAATGGAAACTATATATTAATAATGTTTTTGTTCTATTTTATCATATTGTAATAACATTTAAAGGTCCGGTGCTTTTCTTCCTTCTTCGTAAGATTATGATACAGACATTTATTCTGAATTTATATTTATATTAATTTATGTTTTATTTAATGCACTAAACATTTTCAACTTTTCTTAATATTTTCGAAGATTTGCTTTTTTTGAATTTTCAAAATATCAGAAAGCAATAAATGATGAAATCTGAGCCTTAATAATAAAATACCATTAAAAGTACTTTTAAAGTAATGTTAAAGTAATCTACGTTTAAAAAGGTAGATTACTGATTCACAAACTTTAAAACTTTACTGAATGAATAGGATGTCATTTTTATCTTAAGAAATGTTATTTTCAATCAATTTTCTTCTTTGAATGTACTGCCTAAACCTCAAACGAAAATTATTAATTTTTAAGAGGAAAAAATCTGGATTGTTTACAGCACTTGCAACTCTTGAAGTGGAGGTTCAGTCAAAACGACATCCAAAGTGTGCTATATAAGTTATCTAGAAAATGCAAAATCTCCATACCCCCTCTGGGCCGTTGTGTTTATTATCTACAGACCGGAAATCCCCCCTATATTTGCCAGCTCTAATTAAATCTGCCTTGCTGAGAGCTTCACACAAGAAAACTTTTAACTAGGACTAGTGAGAGAGAGAGAGAGAGAAGGACACAAACAGATTTATCTAACTACTAGATGAAGTGCTTGGCGTTACCCGTGGAATTTTTAAAAATCAAATTTTGAAAAAAAAAATTATTTAAAATAATTATAGTTTTCAAAAAGTGAATTTTTTTAACCTATGTTACCTCTCAAAAAATTTCAGCGCCTTCGGTCCAGCCGTTTGCCCAGCTATAGCTGAAATCTATATATATATATATATATATATATATATATATATATAGTATTTTCAACTTTTTCAGTTTAAATATACATTTTAGATGTTTAAATATATATTTCTTCCAATATATATATTTATGAGCAAATATATATAAAATACACTGTAAGCGTAATTTCAAGTGACCCTCTATAAAAACAATCACAATTTTCCCAATAATACATCGGTAACATTAACCATTTAACTGATCATCGAGGCCAGATAACTCTATGTGTTTAACTCTCAAACAGTTTTCGAATTGTTGTTAAAGTCCAACCTGTACAGTGTGCATTTCGAAAATCAAGAATATTCTCTGTCCAAAGTGGGTTCCAAAATTCCAATGTAAATATTGATTTTTAACAATGACAAGCGTGTATGTTAATTAACCGGGAAAAGTCCAACAGTTTTGATCAATCAAAGATTACGAATCGGTCAGATGAACTCTACAAATTGATGGTCATTTAAAATACTAGGCTTTTAGTGCGCTACGCGTCCATCTTCCATTTCAACTTTTAATTGTGGCTTTATCTGTGAGTATCTTCTCTTTGTACAGTATAAAAAAAAACTAAAAAAAGTTTGCGGATTTCATTATATTTTTTTACGCAATTTAAAAATTTTAAAAAACTTTTACACACATTTTTTTAATTTTTATCATTCCCTGGGGTCACGTGAGGTCCACACAAAATTTGTGCCCGATTAGTTCAGCCGTTTATTGTATACGAACACCCTAACAGACGCCCAGACAAGCTAAATTTATATATAGATTGCCAACACTCCCTTTAAACCACTAATCATATTAATATTACTGTCACAGATATCTAACAATTTTGCTGGTAAAAAAAAATAGTTTGTGATATTTGTTCAATAAATTACTTTTCAACTGCCAAAAAAAGTGTTTCAAAACCTCATTTAAATTATTTTTATGCACAAACTTTTGCAAAAGTTAAAAGATTAATTGTTCTGTGAAAGTTAAAGAAATTTGAAAAACAGTCAAAAAAAGCTCATTTATTTAAAATATTTTTATTTATTTATTTATTTTATTTTATTTATTTATTTGACCTGAAAAATAATTCTTCCCTTTCCATAAATCCTTTCTTTCCAATAGGAATCCCCTTTTCCACATGATCCCTTCTCCTCTTCACATTCCTTTTCCCCTCTTTCTTCCCCTGTAATATTATTGGCCTATTCTGTTATGCATATATAACCCTTTTAACCAACCAGAGCTCTGTGTTCTTCATATTAAAATTCAAATCGATCAAAGTAAACCTGGAAAGGGTGGGAAAAGGAAGGAGTAGGGCTCCGAGGAGGGGGAGGGGAATAAAAGGGGGGGGGGGTTGTACTAAACTAGAATACCTAGCATCTTATTCCAAGCATCATAAATAGGCTTGCATCGAAACAGATGTAAAATCTCTTACGAAACATAATTAACATTTCCATGAGACATGTTTTATCAAAAACTAGCTGAAAAGCTCGGCGTTGCCCGTCAAAAAAAAAAAAAAATTAAATATTTTAAAAAAAATTTAAAAGCTTTGTAACTGGAATGGGCTTTTCATGTTTCTCAATGTGAACATTTTAATATTTTCAATCTTGGTTTCTCTATAAACTTGCGGATATCAGCTTACAAAAACGATGGAGTTGAGTGTCAGAATTAATCACTTTTAAAGCTAGAAAACCAATTATATCATTTTCGTAATTGATATTAATTGGGTACCATTGTAAACACCCATTTTAAACCAAGGGTTACTTGAATTTACAAAAACAGTCCATTGAACAGGATATTTATACAGTTTCGATAGTTCTTTATTATCTCCAATATTAAGAATCGTTTCTGCATCATGTTTTCCCCTATTCCTTTATCCCTCTATACAGTCTACCCGTCAATTATTTGATTCCCTCCTACACATTTAATACCCCCACCCTTGCCTTAGTCTAGCTAAGTACCCATAACATAAACTAAAATACGTCTAACTATACATAATAAAGTATATGATTTATTTATATAAATTAAAAGAACTATGTGAATGAACATTATTTGCAAAAACAATCAAAAGCATTTTCAATTTAAAATAAAATGAATCCAAAAATAAAATTTTTAAATAAAGTCCAAATTCTTTTTCGAAAATGATTTGTGTATTTCGGAAAACCCTAGTTGTTGGTATATAAAGTGTGCGCCTTCTACAACACTATCTATATCTATCTATCTATCTATCTATCTATCTATCATCTATTCTGGGATCTTTGAATTCGGAGGCTCTGCGTCCGCCTGCAAAAGTAGAATATGTATGAGATACTGCGTAAACTTAAAAATCCGGATAATGGTAAAAAAATCTGTAAAAAAAATATTTCGTTGATTTTTTAACAGAAATTAATTTTTTCACATTTTTGTAATTGTAAAATTTGCGAATTTTTTATTTTTTGATTTTGTGAAATTTACTCTTTTACATAGAGTTGGTGCCGCCGGGGAGTTAAAATTGAGGGGAGGTTTGTCCAATCAAATTGAAGAAATTCTTGAATATGGCCGCCAACCTGATCAAGCAATATCATTGTCCAACGATCAAAGACTAGGACTAGCCCCCCCAGCTCGGGAAAATCCCCATTTCTTGCCTGAAATTTCGACAGAAGCTTCAATATCGCCAATTTCAATTTTTTAATTCTGAATTTCCAAAATTTTTAATGGACCTTTTTAGTTTGTGTCCACAACTTTTAACACTTTGGCTTTATTTTTATTAATATTATATTTTGGGATATCATTTTGCATAGATTTTATGCAAAAAAAATTTTCTTACACAATTATATAAAAATTTTCATATATTAATCAGAATATTATATTGAAAATTGATTTCATTGATTACAGTTAATTGTAAAGAGGAAAACATGTAACTTGTTAAAAATAAGTACAAGAAAAAAATCAACAAAGTAAATTTCTAAAATCAAAACATTATTTTAATTAAAATTTTGACATATTTAGTATCCCTTTTTTCCGAATGATCTTGCATGCAGACATTTTTAAAATCTAAAATATTGAATAATAATTCATGAATCTTTTAATGAAAAAACTCCCTGGTTAATATCAACAGCGCTTTTTTCCAAATTAATAATTTCCGTGGTTTGACATTTCAACGTTTTAAAGAGTGGTTTCAACCATTTAAAATTGATTTTAGAAAAGTATGATATGTTGCGTGTTACTTTGGCTATATTTTAATATTTTTCAAACGTATTTCGTTTTTATCAAATCAATCCAGTATTGTAAAACATTAGGAAAAAATTTTAAATGCCATTTTTAAATGCTTTTTAAAATCTTATATTCTGATGTATAATCATTTTATTTAGTTTTTCATTTTTGAATTTTAAAAGTTTAATTGGTTTATTTTTTTAAGAAAATGAATTTTTTGAATTGGTTCTAATTGATCAAAAATTTATTCCATAAATTAATCCCTTGGTGTTCTCTTATCCTTACTCTATACATTATGCAGAACTTGTTTTTTCTCTTAGTTTTATAGTATTATTTTATAGATAGATAGATCCTCCTCATATTTCCTATCTATCTATATATTTGTTTAACTATCTATCCAACCATCTATCTGCATAACTACCCGAATATATACTTATGTATCTATGCCTCATTCTTTAATCTATATATTTATCTATTTATCTAACATCCATCTTTTTATCTATCTAACAAAATTACCATCTACATATCAATCTTTAATTATCTATCTATGCACCTCTCCCTTCTTCTATATATCCATCTATCTATCTTTTCATCTATTTAACTATTTGCTTATTTATTTGCTATCTATCTATCTATCTATCTATCTAATTATCTATCTATCTATCTATCTATCTATCTATCTCTATCTATCCATCTTTCTATTTATCTGTATAAAGTTATATAAAGTATATACAAGGGAGAAAACTGGCAAAAACTCTCAGAATAATATTGATATTCCCATACACACACTCTAGACTCCTAGTACAGTTTTTAATCACCCAGTATTTATACCTCANCCTATTCATCCCTTTGAACCCAGTTTTAAAAAAATGTGCATAACGTCAAGATATTCAAAAATTCGGTGCAGATTCTAATTTTTAAAAATCAAAGTTTGAAACAATTAACATTAAACAGATGCCCATAGAAAATAAGTTTTGAAGCCATAACCCGGAAAAATATCTGTACCGGTACTTATTTAAGAACATATTTAGGGATAGACTGTCAAAAGTTCTGAAGATAATTTTCTTTATTAACCTATTTTCCGAGTTCTAGGCAAGATATATTTTTTGCAAAACTGACTTTGCTGGTCGGTAGGTTGAAGTAGGTAGGACCGGTCCGTTTATATGGAGCCTCAGTATGCAAAGGCTGGAATATTCACGGAGGCTGGTGAGGCTGGCATAGTCTGCACCTCCTCCCATCCTCAATCCTTCATACCAGAGGGGGAAGGAGGTTGAGTCGGAGTTAAACGAGGTTCGCGGATTTTTAGTTCGGAGTTTCGCAGATTTTCGGAACGGAAAAAAATATTTCGTGATTTCTGCACTTTTTCACAGTAAATCCTGGACGGACAAGTAAGTTATTTTTTTGGCAATTTTTTTGCATTTTGCAAATTTTGCAACCAAAACTTGCAAATATTAGTGTAAGGTTAGACAGAGTAATATTCTGTATTTTGAAGCAAGATAAGAGTAGATACTTCTAGTATAATAATACAACCTTCTTTGTGTTAATAGCATTAAGCATCTACTTAAGTATTAATATTTAATTTTTCTAGATATTTCTTCATTTACTCTATGAGATATTTATACCCCCCCCGGCCATCTGTGCGACTTTTTCAATAAAAAAAAATATTTAGATGGTAGACACTGTAAATACCATCTATGCACAGAAGTATAAAATATCAATGACGTATATCTATGTAATGGATACATATCAGACGCTTATATCAAAAAATATTGCAAAAATGAAGAATTGTGTTGCCGCTAATGTTGATTTGTGAACAAAATTTTGAAGATTTGATATATAAAAAGAAATGATAATTAATTTACATATTTTTGAATATGTGTAATATAATATTGATGAATATTATACATTCATCAATATTTATTTTCTATATTTTCTTTTATTATTGGATCATTACCATTAATATTCTATTTGTTGCTCTACACTGTTACAAATCATATTTTGATTTTTTCTTGTAAAAACTTTTAATTTTATAAATATTCTTCTTTTTCCTTTTAATTTTTAATTTCGCTATTTTCATTCTGTCTACGGCAATGAATTTTAAGTAAAGCTTTTTTTAATATCAAAGAAATATGCCTCTTTATTCTGTAAGGATCAGTGTTTAATTTTTGCTAATTAATTTCCATGTTGTAATTATCAATATTTACCCTAAGAAATTGAGTCTTTGCCACAAACATAAGTTTTTGTAACCCTATATCCTTGCAACCTGATAATTTAAACGTTTGATATTTCGATTTTTGAATATTTAATCTAACAGGGTTCATAGTTTGAAATATCTAATGTCTACGACATTGGGTTCCAGAGATATAGGGAATTGAAGATCAGAGTTTGTTACAAAGACTCAATTCCTTTATGCACTAACCATATGAGTGTAATTTTCTCTTAATGCAGATTAAATTACTTGCCTCATATATTGAATATTTATATATATACATATATATAATTATATAAATATATATCAATATAATCATATATATCAATATAATGAATATATCGATTTTGTCTCAAACTTGCTGCAGCTTTTTTGTAAGAAACAACTCTGCTCTTCATAAACATTAAACAAATTCATATTAGTAAGAAAAGAGTGTTTAGTTCTTAAAGGGAGTGACCGGCTATGTAAAGTAGTTGAACTGAGTATGCAGTGTTGTGGAAAACTTCTTTCGGATTCATTTGAGACATTTTAAACTTTTTAAAGATTTTTGAATCCTAAGTTTGAGCACAAATTCGACGTTCAAAATTCCTACTTTGGGGGTGGATACGTTTTCAAGGGATGAGTTATAATCAGATCTGGCCTGCAAAACCTAAGTTTGGCAAGCCTAGCTTTAATATACACATAAATACTACTGATGATAAACGCTAGCAAGGGTAACCCAAACTATAAAATATTAAATACTGCCTTGTGATCGAATCCATCTTTGTCTGAAATAAAAGTCTAAAATGTCAACGCTAGAGTTTTTAAACCAGTTTTTCTACAAAGTTATCATATTAAAAAACGGTCAAGGGGTGCATACGAGTTATGACACCTAGACAAACAAACAAACAAACACCCAAACAGAGATTACTTATTTACAAATCAAATAGATTGTTGAGTACAATAGATGGGAACGTAGAATTTGTACACTCTCAGTACAGTTGTATTCAAGTGTCAATTCAGTTTTTGTGTCCGACAAAATTATCAATAATAGTGATAATTGTAAAATAAAGTGCTTTTCTTACAGTAAAATAAGTGAAATTTTATGTTTTTTTAGTTTCTGTTTTTATTTAATCTTAGAAAACATGTCAACTAATGTGAGACAATTTCGTTTTCTTTGTTATATTTGACACTTGTGACGTTGTGTATAATTTGTTCATTTCACTGTTGCCACCTATTGTACTTGATAATCTATTTGTTTACAAATATGTATAGATGCAAAAAAACTTGAGTGTGCCTCACAAAACATTATGATTGTACAACGACATGTTTATTTTTTATCATGCGTTTCTAGAAAAAGAAAAAAAGTTTTAAGAATATTAACAAACACGTATCTTTTTTACAAATAGTTTCTATGTCCGACACATATAGATCTAACCTGTTATTTAAAGTTGCATCAATTTTTAAGAACGGATCGACTTTAAACCATGGCAACATCTGACTTACTTGTTTAGCATTAGTTTTTAAATTAATTGGCAAATTTTTATCGATTTTCGCGTAAGATGTTGCAACCTTTGGATCACTCTAACAAGAGCACTTGTTTAGTTGTGCCAATTGTACCCACTGTACAACTGTATACACTGTACCAACTGTACCCACTGTGCAACTGTACCCACTGTACAACTGTATACACTGTACCAACTGTACCCACTGTGCAACTGTACCCACTGTACTACCTGTACCCACTGTACAACTGTATACACTGTACAATGTACTCTGTACCATGCATTCAAACCATGAATTGTACTTTCATCAAATAAAACTGAAATAATATTGAAATATGACACGCTTCAGTTCATATTTGAGAGTTATCCATATTTTTTGGTCTACAAACTTTTTTCCATTTGTTTCAATACACAATTTATTACATTGCATTCTATTTTTATTGTATTGGTATTGTAAAAAAATGTTTTTTTAGCGAATTCCAAAATAATATTTGCCATTTTTAAATGTTCTTGAAAAACAGTTTTTCCAAATATTTTCCATATTTTTCTTAAATGAATATTGTCAATTTCGATTTCCCTTTATTCAGATTCATAATTATTTTTAAATTACATATTTTTTGGATTTGGGCGTTTTATGCTGTTTATGTGTTTTTTTAAGGAAATGAAATAAAATAGAAAAGAATGAAATATTAAATAATGCTGCCTATTGTTTTTTTGCTAACAGAGTCACTGAAGACAAAGTGTGTCCAAAAAAAACTTTCATAACATTTTGTGTTAATCTATCTAATTTTACGACACCCAACAAACAAAAATAATGGTTACGAAAAGAAAATTTTTGTTTTAGGTTAACTTTGCTGTGACACCCTGTAATGTAATTGTGTGCAAATAATGTTTTCCAATAAAAAGTCTAACTCTACCTAAATTTAATTATAAGGATCTATAGTGAACTACATTAGTAAACTCTTTATACATTAATACGGTAACTGTTAGTTTTACAAACAATGATCGAATTATTTAAGATTTTGAATTGTTATAATGATTTTGGACAATTTGAACCAAAATACTTTGCTGAAGAAATGTCGCTTAAGAAAAATAAGACAAGTTAAAATTTCACAGTTTTCTTAGTATCATTGTAGAACCTGGTCACGGGATGAACAATGTTAAGATTTATGTTTAAAATATTTTGAAAAAAACGCAAATGTCTGCTTGCTTTTGCTATTAAAAGTAAAGTTTGCTCCTTGAAAGAAAGTTTAAATTAATTGTGTGTTATATTCATTTTTTAAGTTCTAGTTACGATTGGGGTTTTCGTTCATGTTTGCTCTAATCAAATTGATAAAATTTACATTACTAGGCTTTTAGGGCGTTTAAATTGTGAACATGTTCTTTTTGTTTACATTTTAAAACGAAGAAGAAAAAAAATGTTGCGGATTTAAAAAAAAAAATCGCGGATTTTCAAGAATTTAAATTTTTTTACAAAATTAAAAACCTTTAAAACACATTTTTTAAAATTTTTATCATTCGTAAACCTTCCCTGTGGTCACATGATGTCCCAAAAAAAGGTGGGTCCGATCGGTTTAGCCGTTTTGACGTTTATTGGATACAAACAAAAAACAGACACCAAAAAAGACAAACAGACAGACAAGCTAAATTTATATATAGATTTACACTGTTTGTGATATGCTGTAGAACTTAATGCTATCATTAACAGACAAAAAATCTCGAAACTTTTAAAAAATGAATATAGTATTTGTTTGAAAACTGATCCTAACATAAAGGTAACAATTAGCGCAATATATAATCTTTTCATCTTATTCCCAGCCAAATTAATTATATCTTATCTATGTAGGGATGCCTTGTTCGTTACTAACGAAAAAAACTAAATTTTTTTTTTTAATCTAACTTCCCAACCCAATTTGTGTATTTTTGGTAACCTCCAAAATTTAGTTTTTAAAAAGAAAATTCAGTTCTAATTTTTTGACGAAACTTTTATTGAAAGAAAGTATTTTTCAAACTACGAATTGAGAAGGACGGGGTTTGTTTACTCTTCTTAAATTCTCTTCTGATTCTTAAACATCCATGAAAAGCCGTCTGCTTATTGGTTATGTGCTCCAGTTGTACACAATGGAACCTATTGTAGAAAATATCGCCTTTAATAAATTACTGCACTGCACTCTCTTAGCTCTGGTTCTGCTTTTTTAATGCTAACAAAGGCAGGGTGGTTCCTGGTTTATCTTACTTGGCTATAAAGATGGATAGATGGATAGAAGGATGGATATACAGTATTGGATAATGGATATCAATACACTGCCCAGTTTACACATGAATATATTGAACAACAACAACTAAACATTTTTTAAATTCTTGTCTCTTAAAAAAGTGCAAATCATGAAAATTTTAGGATTTTAAAGGGACTGTAATCGTAATTTCAAGCGACCCTCCATGCAACGCTTGTAATGTCTGATTCACAACGGTACCAAACCTTTATCCGATAGTGTGAATGATATAGTTGTTTTTCTAAGTTTAAAAGAATTTAATTCTAATTATTTATATACGTAATAGTTTCCTGTGCGCAAGTCAAATTTGAAGAAAAATGACAATTGAAAGAATTCTTGTTTCAAAATTATAAACATTACTATCGAATTCATACTTGATCAGACAAAGCTTTAAAGGGTACCGAGTGAATCGGGCATTGCTATCATTGAATTAAGGATCATATTAAATTACGCTTACAGTCCCTTTAACTATTAGTTATTATGCCTTATTAAATGTGAAATATATTTTATCATTCCCAACTTTTCACATAAGCTTTGCCATCTTTATCTATCTATCAATCTACCTTGATTTTTGGTTCAATTTGCCTCAAATTTTGATTTGGGAACTTGGTAAGACCACAGGATTGTTCTTAGCTTGGTTTAAAAATGCTAAGTTGATTGCACTCAATACAATGAAGATTTTGATTTCAATCTTTATTTCTTCAAACAACATGGATACACACAAACAAAAAAACAAAGAAAAGCTGCCATTTATCAGCTTCTATTTGTTTACTTGTAAACTTGTAAATTGAAAAAAATGGTCAGAAATCAAATATTAGGTAGAAAAGTTGTTTTCATTGTATTGATATATATGCTGACCACTGTATTGATATATATGCTGACCATTGTATTGATATATATGCTGACCACTGTAGGTTAACTTTTATTTTCAGGCATAGCCGAGTTCCAAACCAATGATACATATATAAAAATAGAAATCAGTCTCTTTATTTAAAGTGTATGCCGGCAACAAGACGAGTTTTCCAGGCTCTAATTACTTGTATTAGAAAGCCTTGTCAGTTTTTATTAAATTTTGCCAAAAATAAATAGTCGAATAATTGTAATTCTCGTTCAATCACTGCACAGGGAAACTATGTACAATTCATCAAATCTAATAGTGGATCATTAATCCGCGAAAACCAAACAACCAGCAAAACAAGAAAACATGGCCGACCCAACACAACAACTAGAGACCCCTACTAAACATTAAGATAAAGAATATACACCTCGAGATTTAGGTCACAAACATTTCTTGTGTCGGGGGATAAAAAGGCGTAAAATTAGTCCAAACCCTCAAACCTTGCAACATCTTATTCAGCATGTTTATTTACAATCAATCTGCATATATATATAAATCTAAATACAAATTGATGTGCAAAACACCTTTGAAATATGAAGACAGTACTATCAGAATAAAACTACTATGCGACTATGCCTGTTATAATTCTTTAAATCGGCCTTTTGAAGGAGATCCAAGCTTTGAAGCGGATTCAATCCACTGTCATTAGAATGTCAAAGGACCGAGGAATAATAAATAGAAAGCTAAACAGTGCTAAAGGTATATAAATGTGCACAATGATGAACCGTATTTAAAAGGGGTTTAGGATCAAAAATATGTTTATGTCGGTCCAACAATAAAAAATGCAGCAAAAAAACTTATCAGATCAAAAGTTTAAAAGCACAGTTGTATCAACAGTTTCTTTAAATGTGAAAATAGTATTTTGGTATGCTCTGCAATAGCTATATGTGCGTATTTAAAGGGACTGTTCACTTATTTGGATAATTTCAGGGTAAACTAAACAGCCTATTCGCTCTTGATTGGTAATAGTCTTACTTTTCAAAGACAACTGTGGCCGGAGAAAAAGTCGATTTTTTGTTCAGAGTTCGAGCGTAAATGGGACGGTCCCTCTCTATAGACAATATTTGATTTTTTTTCAGTAGCAGCAGCCCAATAACATTTTAATTTATTATTTTTTAATGTCATTATGTGTTTGTTATTATGTACTATAAAAATATGAAAACTTTTGATATTTGAGTAAGCAAGAAATTTACGTTTTAAAACGTATTATTTTTATTACGTATTAAAACATGTAAAATGTGTATACAAAGACGAAGTCTCTACGACAATCAATTAATCATTACTCGTATTTTGGTTCGTAGATTTTGTAGATTTTGTTACCGTATGTGCACAACTTTTCATTTTTCATGCCGCGTTCAATTCAGTTTTTTACACAGGCAATACACAATTTTGAATGCGATAAAATAGTGTTATTTTAGAAATAGAACGTTATAAAACAAACAAAAAATCAAAAATAATGACATTTACAAAAACGATTAGATACAAGAGTTTAATTTTATATTCGAAATTTATTTTGATTCACAACATATACTGAAAAAAAACACCAATTAGTGTCTATAGAGAGGGACCGTCCCTTTGCGCTCGAATTCTGAACGAAAAATCGGCTTTTTCTCCGGCCACAGTTGTCTTTGAAAAGTAAGACTATTACCAATCAACAGCGAATAGGCTGTTTAGTTTACCCTGAAATTACCCAAATAAGTGAACGGTCCCTTTAAAACTATTTTGGTATGCCCTGCAGAAGCTATACGTGCGTATTTAAAACTATTTAGATATAACCCGCAATAGATATATGTGCGTATTTAAAACTATTTAGGTATGCCCTGCAATAGCTATGTGTGCGTATTTAAACTATTTTGGTATGCCCTGCAATAGCTATGTGTGCGTATTTAAACTATTTTGGTATGCCCGTGTGCGTATTTAAACTATTTTGGTATGCCCTGCAATAGCTATATGTGCGTATTTAAACTATTTTGGTATGCCCTGCAATAGCTATATATGCGTATCTAAAACTATTTTGGTATGCCCTGCAATAGCTATGTGTGCGTATTTAAAACTATTTTATGCAAAAATGATTTCTGAACACTTGTAAATATCAGGAGACTGAAAGACATATGAAATTGAAATGTTCATTGAAAAAATTCCTGCATACGCCCCTGGTTGGAGTGTGTCATAACCAATCCTGCATTCGCCCCTGGCCAAGGATGTAATGCAAGGAAACTTATTTCAGAGGTGTACGCATCTTTTGTACTGCAGTGTACTGTCTGTGGGCGGTAATGTAAACACAAGACGGATGTCGAAGCCTGCCATGGGATCCATCTTTCATATAAATAATCAATAAAATATTCTGGTCATAGGAAAATATTAAGTGAATTATCAAAATTATCAAAATTATCAAAATATAATGCTTTTAACCCCCTCGGATAATAAACGAACAATGATGCATCTATTATTGTTTACAAATTCCGCCCAGAAAGAACTGGTTTTAATATGTACGCAGTGAACGCAACTGCAATTAACTTTCCTTGCATTACATCCTTGCCTCTGGCTATAGTGTGTTATAAAACAATTTAAATCTAAGAAATAGAAATAAATGAGAAACTCGAGAGCCCCATTACCTTTTTTCAAATATGTGTTAATAATAGTAATAAAAGTAAAATCATGAAAATCCTCTAATTTATTAAATTTATTGAAAACATCAACTGTCTTTTCCGGAGAATTTAAAATTTCAATTTTAAGTCAAATGTCATTTTTTTAGTTATACATAAGCTTGTTATGCATAAGTCATGCATAATAACTGCACACCTGTTGTAAATTTTCATTCAGATTTGCATAACTTTGCAGTAATTTCTAGACTGCTGAAGGCAAATAAGAATTTTTGTAAAGTTGTTTTTAACTATTGAAATGTTAAGGTCAGCTCATTTGAAAAATTGTGGTATACACGTTTTTATTAGTAGATTTTTACAGGTGAGACGAGCAGTTTTAAAGTGGAAGACATTGTTCGTTTTAAATCGTGGATATTTAATTTTGATTGAACACCCACTAACAAGTATACATGTGTACACACCATAAAGTACATGGTGCAGCCACCATAAAGTACATGGTGCACCCACCATAAAGTACATAGTGAACACACCTTAAAGTACAAGCAACTTAACTACTTTTAATAATTCTTCAAGAATAAATTTATAATTTTTTAATGTTTTATAACTTACACACTTGACCAGGAAGTTACGATTTAAAGGGTTTATAGCGAAAATCGGAAATATGACTCGTATGAATGATGTAACACAAGAAATTGTATCTACACTGTAGATAGATAGATAGATAGATAGATAGATAGATAGATAGATAGATAGATAGATAGATAGATAGATAGATAGATTAAATGATAGTTAGATAGATAGATAGATAAATAGATAGATAGATAGATAGATAGATAGATAGATAGATAGATAGATAGATAGATAGATAGATAGATAGATAGATAGATAAATAGATAGATAGATAGATAGATAGATAGATAGATAGATAGATAGATAGACAGATAGATAGATAGATAGATAGATAGATAGATTTTCATAAATACAAAATAATGAGGGTTCGACCAATATGATTAAAGTGATTTTGATATTTCTGATTTTAATGTTTTCAGATCTTGTTGTTGATGTTTACAGTGATCTCATGAACATGGCGCAGACCTTGAACTCTAATCCAGGTATTTAACCCCCCCCCCCTTTGTTCTGTTTTTGTTTTCTGTTTTCTGCAAATCTGTAAATCTGAATACTAAATTCTATTGTGTTTTCAATATCCTGTAATGTATGTTCTGTATTCTATATTTTTTGTGTATTCTATATATTGTGTATTCTGTAATAGGGTGTATTCTATTTGCTGCATTATTCTTTACATTCTGTATTCTGTATTCTATTTTCTGTTTCCGTACATTCTATATTTTGTATTCTACATTCTGTGTTCTGCATTCGCTTTTCTGAATTCTAAATTCATTTTTTTCTATCGTTTTTAATTATCTCCAATCAGTCTCCAATTGGAACGGAGAGCCTAGCTGACCCCTCCCCAATGCCGAAAAAGGTTTACCTCCCCCCCCCCAACAAAAAAAAATTACACATTGGCAAAATCCTGTATACGCCCAGCCCTGTATATATTCTATGCAATGTATTGTATACTTTTGTATCTATATCTAGATAATCAAAATAAAGTTTCTTATTTTTCTTGCTGAGTATGAATTATATATTTATCACATATATATATGTATATCTGAGTTTATTATATTATTCCCTGGGGAAGGCCCCGTGAAGGCCTCGGGATGGATTGGGCCCTGGAATAATTTTTTTTACAAACAACAAATTTATTCGCTTTACTGACAAAAATATCACAAGTTCTTGGTTTCGCGAACCTGTCCAGAAAATTCTACAAAAAAAAATATTTTTTTCCAGGGCCCAGATTCCCCGTGGGTGGGGGAATGTGTCTAGGCCCAGTCTAGACTTTGTTGTTACGCATAAGCTGCGTATAGACCATTGCGTAGACCACTCAGTAATATTTATTCGGAACTTGGAAACTTGTTCTTCCTTTGTCTGAAACCAGACCTATAATGTACGTTTTTAATCTCGTGATCAGGTTATTGATCTCCATCTTATGCAGACTTTAGGATAAATTTAATCCCTCTTTTATATCCCGTGGTGGGCATGCCCTGCATGGATAACTATGATGAAGGGATCAAACATTGATAAAAGTGTCCACATTAAATATCTAGATTAGGCATTAAAGATTTAAAGATTAACGATACTCCACACAAATGTTCCGATTTATAGTTAAAGTGTAAGATAAAAAAACTTTCTCTTGAAAAGTCAATAGATAGATAAATTTACAATTTTTAAGTTAATTCTAGAAAATTCACTCGGTCCCGCCGAGTTTCTCAACCAAGTTTGAGGAAAATCGGTCAAGAGGTTTCTATGTTATACTCGGCTACAAACAACCAACCAACAGACATTCAGAGATTAATACCATATGTAGATAGATATAAATATAATAGTTATAGCATGTGGAGAACTAGATATTGATATGGTTTGTGCCTTTGATAATCAAATTATTTTTTCTGAAAAGATATTTATAAAAAAAATCTTATCCTCATTTGGAAACAAATAAGCTTGCTTTTTTCTCTTTTGGGCGTTAAATGATCACTTGAAGGTGTCCAATGTAACAAAGCCGTACAAGGAATTCCACAAAAAATGTTTTCCGAGGGTGAGATAATAACATTATATGTCAACACTTTGTCCCACAACTGTTAGTTCAGTTTATGATGCACACAAAAATTCTCTTTTAGATGAATTAGTTATTCCCCCCCTCCCCATTCCCTTACNTGCTGAAAGAGTCGGAATGAAGTGAGACCTGATGAATATGGCGATAAATTAATTCTATCAGAAACTGATTACGTTTGATTAGAAATAAGATATTCAGATCCGTATTCACACAGTTTTATACGTTAAAGAAAGGGGACTAAGAGGGGGGGGGGTTAAAATGTTTTTTTGTGGTTTAATCAATTATTCTGATTTTTAGTTTTCACGAACAAACAAAATTGATTGCAATTCTACAAAGTCTCAGGAAATATACACGTAATATTAAAATTTAAAAGTATAACATTTATGAATGAAAGAAAAAACTGCCTTTGATTGTGTTAAATTATAAATGAAATATTTTCTTGATATATTCCATATATGTGAACCTATACCCAGCTGACAGAAATTAATAAGCTTTTTATTTCAAAAACTTTAAACTTTTCAAACTTCACACATCGTGACATCACAAGCTCTCACTTGGTATTGATAATCTATATAGCACCTATTTAGAATTGTACCTTACCTTAACGAATAGCTAGGCCACTATTTTTTTTGATTAAAAATATCTTACATACAAAAATCTAAGTTCGCTAGCGAGAAAATAAGCAACAAATATAAATTAAAGATGAATTGAAGCAAATATGCATTCTGAAGCAGTGTGAGCAAATATAAAGCAAATATGCATTCTGAAGTAGTGTGAGCAAATATAAAGCAAATATTCATTCTGAAGCAGTGTGAGCAAATATAAAGCAAATATGCATTCTGAAGCAGTGTGAGCAAATATAAAGCAAATATGCATTCTGAAGCAGTGTGAGCAAATATAAAGCAAAGATCAAGCAAATATGTTTTCTGAAGCATTGTGTAGCAAATATAAAGTAAATATGTTGCAAATATGAAGCAAATATTTATTTTAGCATTGTGTAGCAAATATAAAGCAAAGATAAAGCAATTATGCATTTTGAAGCATATTTTGTAGCAAATATTAAGTAAATATGTTGCAAATATGAAGCAAAGATGAAGCAAATATAAAGTAATTTTGTTGCAAATATGAAGCAAAACTGTAACAAAAACATGTAGTAAATATGTAGCAAATAAGTAGCAAATTTACAACAAGTATGTTGCAATTATGTGGCAAATATGAGTAGATAATAGATATATAGCAAATACAAATCATATATCTATATATATAAACTTGTAATCTCTGTTTGTCTGTCTGATTCGTTGTTCGATAATAACTCAGGAACCCCTGGACCTATTTTTATTTGGAAACTAGGGAAACCCACGGGAATGTTCTTAGCTTGGTTTTGAGATTCTTAGTTGAATTGAATGGGTGGACTTTAATAGTGAACATTTATTATCCCGTAAAATCGTTCAAGTGCGGGTAAACGGCGTGAATAACTTTTAGTGACCTTGGCAGTGCTGGGTTCCAAGCTAGTATAGTGATACAGCAAATATGTAGCTAATAGTTTGTTAATATGCAGTAAATATAAAAATAAAATTATAAATGAAGAAAAAAAGCCACTTTTATTTGAAAATAGTTTTGCAAAATATAAACCTTTTAAAAATTGATCAACTTCAAAGAACATTGTTTTGTCAAACATATATAGATTCATTCATTCATATCTTTATTCAACTACAAAGCATGAGATATTTACTATGCGGTTTGGACCCGCCTAACCAGGGTTGGTTGGTTTGAGTGGTCGGCCCTAAGTTAATTAACGATACTGAATATAATTGGTTACACATATCAAGTTATGTTTGTTGATAGGTAAAGAGTTATCAGGTGATCTGTGGCAGGGTGAGATCAGAGGGATTTTAATGTAGAGAAACATTAAAATACAGGATGTTAAGGATGGTGGATACAGAAACACAATAAGCTAATAAAGTTTCAGTTTTTTTAGTTATTTTTATATAAAGTTTATTCACACGATATACAACTAGGTTTTTCGCATTTAAACCTCTCATAATTCTTAAGATAAATATTAATTATTGATAATATCTCTAATATATCTCTAATGTATCTATCTATCTATTTATCTATCTATCTCTCTATCTATCTATCTATCTATCTATCTATCTATCTATCTATCTATCTATCTTTCTGTCTATGTATTTATCTCTGTATCTATCTATCTATCTATCTATCTATCTATCTATCTATCTATCTATCTATCTATCTATCTATCTATTTATTTATTTTTAGATATGGCTCGATTGCTCCATGACCCCTCTAGAACCGAATCTAAGCTAGAAAACGAGGTAGACAAATCGTGATCGTGATATTTAGATTTTTTTAGGGAAGTACTGCGGGAGAGAGGGGGGACGGCTGGGTGCCTGGGTCCCCACCTTTTACGAAGCCTGCAGTACGCCCCTGATTTCATATTATTTCCAAAAAGAAGCAAAATATTAAAAAATAATTATTTAACTTTTCTTAGAATAATACTATAGCGTGATGACTTCAATTTAAATTCATTAACTTCTTATAGTTTTAAACGAAATAAAGGTATCAATCATAAATTAATTAATTTCTAACTTGTTCCACGATTTAGGAGGAAGAGGAGGAGGCATTGAATTTAGTGAGGGATTCTAGACCAGGTTCTTCACCTCCACCCTCTTCTCCCCATCCCCATCCTCCCTCCTCCCCCCTCCCTCAACCTGCTAATCTACACGCAGCCCTGGCTGCTCTCCAGGCCGGTCATATATCCCTGAGTCAGGTAAAATAATTACCAAAAGGCTCAAAAATGGAAACAATTTCTTTTATGAAAAGCAGATATTGAAAAATATTTATCTCTTGCCCTTAAATATAAATAAATATAGTATGCAACAAATCAGAGAAGTCCATTGGGTATTTCAAAATTTTTGTAAAACTTTTTAAAAATGTTTTCTCCCTTTTTTAGATGATGGCGAACCCTCCTGGTGGATTATGGAACTCTAAACTTCAAACCTCATCAAATTCAGTAATATTAAATTTAACATTAGAGCTGAAACTTTAAGTCTTGGAATTTTCAGATGTGGTCTACAACTTTGTATCTTTAAAATTGACAAAGATATTCTCAATTTTGTTCATTTTCTTAGTTATCAATAGACATATCATTTAATATCTAGTATTTCCGTCAATTTTGAAAATACAAAGATGGTCCATCATTTTCGAGGAGCTATAATTATTACAACATGGGGGAAATCATTAACAATTAGTATTTGAACCGGCCATTCCCGCAAAATATGTGGGCCCTGCACAACCCTGATTTCCCTGATTTAGTTGGTTAAATGACTGTGGCGGCGGTTAATAAAAAAATGCTTTTAGCTTTAAGTTAAGTTTACCTCATTCAGTTTTAGTGTATTTGTCTTGTTTGACAAAAATATTTGTTTTGATATTTTTAGAATAATCCAAATATTATCAAAAGGCTTAATTTATGTTGATTGCATGCAAATAAAGCCATGTTAAGATGCAGTCTTTCGTCAATTTTACTTTTTCAAGCTGAATATATCATTCTTGCTTCAGTTTTCTTCTTATTTTTGTCTACTGCTGTTTTCTAATTTTAGAATAAATACAGTTTAACCCAGAACTTTGGAAACACCGAAAGAATTTATTAATTGTCGTCTGCACAATTTTTCTATGGTATTTACTTGTGATAATTGTATGACAAGGATATTGCCCTTTAAATCTCAGTAATTTCAAAAAATAGGGATGAAATGTGTGTGAACAGTTTTAAAGAGCTCTATTTAACTATTCAATTAACAGAAAATAGAAAATTTGCGCCATTACATTATCAGTAGGGTTAGAAAACGACATTTTATAAATTATTTCAATGTTTCTAAAGTGCATGGTAAAACTGTAGCAAAAGTATATCTGAAAATAAAGTATTCAAAAATTTATATCTTTATTTTAGGAGGTCCAAGCTCTTCAAGCAGCCCTAGCCCAGCACCAGCAGACTATTCAGCAACAGCTTCAAAACTTTCTAATTCTTCAGCAGTCTGGGCTAAACATGGCGCCCATCAACCCGCTTCTTTTCCCGCCAAATCTACGTGGTGCAGTAAAGACGACTTCTCGGTCCAACAGTCCGTTCAGCAACTGTCAGGACAGAATGGGAGACCACCGGATGTCGGTGAGTAGAATATATTTATTTGTAGATATATGATTTCGTAAAGAATCATTAATGAAAGAGACCGTATGAATTCCATCCATGAAGTCTCATCTTTTGTGGCTAACCCTGCCTGTAAATACAACCGAAAATTAAGGTTCTTAAAAAAATGTATATAATATTATCTATATTTGATGAAAACGAACAGAAAAAAGACTAATTTTGAAAAAAAAAAATAATAAATATATTCAGGAAATGGGAGGATTTCCGTCAATAAAGAACGAACCGATGTTTTTTCACAGATCAGTTTCCCCACCACCTAGATCTAGGATGGGGTTTCAGCAATCCCTTCAGGTAGCCATGGAGAAGAATAGGGAGGGTCAAGGATACTAGTTAAGGAGACGAATAGGGAGGGTAAAGCATACTAGTCAAGGAAAAGAAAAGGGAGGGTCAAGTATACTAGTAAGGAAAAGAATAAGGAGGGTTAAGGATACTGATCAAGGAGAAGTATAGGAAGGATCAGTATATACTAGAAAATGAGAAGAATAGGGAGGGTCCAGTATACTAGTCAAGGAAAAGAATAGGGAGGATCAAGGATACTGGTCAAAGTTTAAGTAGGGTCAAGTATATACACGTCAAGGAGAAGTATAAGGAAAGTCAAAAATACAAGTCATGGAGAAGAATTGGGAAAGTCAAGGAGAAGAATTGGGGGGGTCAAGGAAACTAGTCAAGGAGAAGAATAGGGGAGGGTAGAGTATACTAGTCAAAGAGAAGTTTAAGTAAGGTCAAGCATACTAGTCAAGGAGAAGTATAGGGAGAGTCAAATATACTATTCAAGGAGAAGAATATATGGGAGTGTCCAGGATACTGGTCAAGGAGAAGTATAGGAAGGATCAAGTTTATACTAGGCAATGAGAAGAATAGGGAGGATCAAGTATACACGTCAAGGAGAAGTATAAGGAAAGTCAAGTATACTAGTCAAGGAGAAGAATTGGGAGAGTCATGGAGAAGAATTGGGAGGGTCAAGGAAACTAGTCAAGGAGAAGAATAGGGAGGGTCGAGTATACTAGTCAAAGAGAAGTTTAAGTAAGGTCCAGGATATTGGTCAAGGAGAAGTATAGGAAGGATAAAGAATAGTATAGTCAATGAAAATAATAGGGATTGTCAAGGAAACTAGTCAAGGAGAATAATAGGAAAGGTCAAGGATAATAGTCAAGGAGAAGAATAGGGAGTGTCAAGGATACTATTTGAGGAGAAAAATAGGGAGGATCAAGCATCCTAGTCAAGAAATAGTGTTATGTATCACAAATTAAAAAAAATTAAATTGAATGTTACATATTTTACTAGGGTTTACACCGGCCACAGTTACCACAACAGGGACGTTTTCTACCTTTACCACAACCTTCGGTAATATTTCTACCTTTACCACAACCTTCGGTAATATTTCTACTTTTACCACAACCTTGGGTAATATTTCTACCTTTACCACAACCTTGGGTAATATTTCTACCTTTACCACAACCTTCGGTAATATTTCTACCTTTACCACAACCTTCAGTAATATTTCTACTTTTACCACAACCTTGGGTAATATTTCTACCTTTACCACAACCTTCAGTAATATTTTTTTACCACAACCTTAAACATTAAAAAATAAGACTTATTATGAATGCAGAGCTGTTCTGACTAAATATTTAGAATTTTAATCCATAATTTTGTCTCGGAAAATAATTCAAATATTGAAAATTTCCCGGAATTTAAATATGGTAAACAAAAGCAGTATCAATAATGTATATTTCTGATGCCAAGCACCAGATAAATATGAAAATTGAATTGAAACTTCAGAGTCTGCGGATGAAACAAAGTACACCAAAAAGCAGTTTCAAAAGAAAAGCTTATAAATTAACAATTAAATTGCAAAAAATAATGCTTTAAAAGTTTAAGTGCATAAATAATAGAAAACAAGTTTTCCAGGGTTTTTAGAGAAAAAAGAAGATATAAAATTGTTTAAAACATATTCTATGGCTATGGATGATTTAGAAAAAACTTTATTTGTGATACTACTTTTATAAAACATCTTTTTGTTAGTATCAGGGAATGTCGGGTGCCAGTCAGCAGCTCCAGCATCTGCAAAAGCAGCATTCAGAAAGGGAAGGCAGGATGCTCACTAAAGCAGCATTGACTATGCCTCAGGTAAGATCTCTATAAAAAAGGTTTTTTTTAAATGTCAAAATTAATCATTGATTTTGCTTTTTATCTCCTTCGGCTGCATGTTCAATTTACTTTGCAAATATATAAAAATGATGATTATGATTGAATTATTGATTTGAACTATTATCACAAGTGTTAATTTTCTGAAATGTTAATATTTTGACCGTTAGATGTCTCTGAACAGTCATAATCTTCATCTGAACGGATCCTATAGACCTGGTTATCATCAGGTATTAGAACAACTGTCGGCCATTTTGAATAATTGTTGCTAGCGTAATGTTGCCCCGAATAATTCTCAAAATGAAATTGGGTCGTCTTCGACATTATTTTTCTAATTGTTTGCGCAATAAATAATGGTACAGAAGGAGAACATGTTCCTAAAAGTTTTTTTTGTACATTTGGACAAAAAATATTTATTGTAAACTAGAAAAAGAAAAAAACATCAGAATATAAGTTTGTACGTTTTGTGCACTTACTTTGAATTTGTTTGTACTTAACTAAATATATCCAAGTTCAACTCCTTCAGAATACTTCAATGACTCTCCTATTAGGAAATCTTTGATTTATTATCATTAAAAATTAAAGTTTAAACATTAAAAATGTTATATTTAGATGCACGCTGAATTTAATATTATTTTGTTTCAAAGTCTAACATTTATATTTAGATTAAGATTTTTAATTTTCAACAATGACGTAATTTTATCCAACCTTCATCATTCATAACAATTTAAATCTAAATTTAGAATTATGCGAATAAAAATTGATACTTTTTTAAGCTAAATTTTGTAGTATATTATAGCAATAATTACTTTTGTAAAAATTGGATCTTTGAACTGTTTTTGATTAAAGGTGATGCAAAATTGTGAAAATAATAGTTCTTTTTCTGGAATATTAAACTGAAGAAAATTTAACTTGTTTAAATAATTCAGTCTCTTAAAAAGAAGCAATCACTAAATCTTTAAACTTTTTTCGGATTATTTTTTTTTTCAATAAATTTAAATATTTTTTTGAAAGTTGAAATAAAACTTCTTTATTCTATTTTGCTTCATAAACTAAAGATAATACAGGGTTAGCCACCAAGTATGAGAATATTTTTACAACATGCTAAGTTTCCTTCTACTGTAAACTTGTTTCTTTTTATGCAAAATTATCGAATAACAATACAATTTAAACAAGAAGATCCAGTAGATTTTTTTTACGGCGACAACCAAAATGTTTTTCTATTTTTTACATATTTTTACTAGAATTGTATCTAAGAAATCCAAATTAACCTTAAAATCGTCATATATAAATAGAGATATTGGTTTTCATAAAAGTCTCATTCTTTTTTGGTAACGCTTAATGTGAAATTGTGATAAATCTAAAGGGTTTTAGTTTATTTTTTTACGGCGACAACGAAAATGTTTTTCATTTACATTTACAGTATTTATCATGAAACTTTATTACTGAAAGTAAGATTGAAGACGACAATTAATCCACCATGTTTTTTAAATCTAAATTCAGCATATAAGATTGAAATTGCGTTAATATGAAATCAAATAGTTCTTAGAAATTTGCTCTGAACGTTTCAAGGCAAAACACCTTTTATACAAATAATAAAACTGAATGAAACTTAAAAGTAAAAGAGATATTGGAATAGATAATCATTCCACTATTTTCCAAAGATATCAACGCCCGAACAACAAGGGATCCCTTAAAAGCTTTGTCTGCTCTAGAATAAATTAGATTTTAATGTTTATAGTTTTAAAAACTGATTATTTTTAACTGTGGTTTCTCATGAAAATTGACTTATGCATTTCAACTGCAAGAATTTGCAGAAACAAATTATTATTCAGAAAAAGGTTTCAAGGGTACCGTTGTAAATCGTCGCACAAAGGGTTAATTGAAATTATGCGTACAATGTTTAAAATTGAAAATGTTTAAGGTGTCCGTCCCACGACTGGAAATGCCTGCCGAGGAGAGTACTGATCTAGAGGAACTTGAGCAGTTTGCTAAAATGTTCAAACAGAAAAGAATAAAATTAGGTAGAATAATTGATCAATAATATAGATAAACTTGTGCAAATGTTAAACAGTTTTTTAGTTAAAAACTAACACAAATTAACAATGTTTGTTTAACAAAAACACTAACGATGAAAATGTAAAACAAAATAAAAACACTCAAGAATAAATAAGCGTTATTTTCCAATTTAAACCAACTAACAAAATCATGAAAATCATGAGAATGTTTATAGTTTGACACAAAAACATAAACTTGCCTTGCACTCTCCGCACTGCGAACTATGCAGACATAGGGAGAAGGTCAAATTAATGCGAGCTTACTTGTATAACTTTGTGACCTCGTAACTCGCCTAGTTTCGATTGTAGGGGCATGCATGAGAAAAGCAAATCTATCCAGTAACATATTGGAAAATCAAAAAAATGTAAACATAAAAGAGATGTCCAGCCTGACATGGGATCCATCTTTCACATAAAAAATCAATGAAATATTCTGGTCAAAGGAAACTATTATGTGAATTATCAATTATCAAAATTTAATGCTTTTTACCTTTTCGGATACTAAACGAACACTGATGCATTTATTCTTGTTTACAAATTCCGCCCAGAGAGAACTGGTTTCAATATTTACTTAGAGTATACACAACTGCACTTAACTTTCCTTGCATTATAACCTTGGGTTGAATTTACTTTAGTTTTACATACGCGTACGATGAAACTCATCATTTTTTTCTTTTATTGTACAGTTGTACTGCAGATCACTGAAATACGCACCAAAAGCTTAGTTTATGATTCGCATAGGGTATATTCCTTGTATACGAACTGTGCGCTTGTAAACGCATTTTAGTGTGACATATTAATATTTCTATAAACTAATCTATATATAAATTTGGCTTGTCTGTCCGTTTGTCTGTTTGTCTGTTTGTTTGTATCCAATAAACGTCAAAACGGCTGAACCGATCGGGCCCAAATTTGTTGTGGGACCTCACGTGACCCCAGGGAAGGTTTATGAATGATCAAAATTTTAAAAATTTGTATTTTTAAAAAAATTTGAAGATGCACAAAAAAATATTATGAAATCCACAAACTTTTTTGTTTCTGTTTTATACTGTACAAAGAGAAGATGTTCAGAGATAAAGCCACAATTAAAAGTTGAAATAGAAGATAGGCGCGAAGCGCCCTAAAAGCCTAGTTTATATAAACAATTGTAATGAACGGAATGAAGAATGACAAACAAATTCTGATTTATCCTATGACGTCACAGTTAAATAAATAAAAATGCACATTTTCATAGCAACCTGGATCTATGTGATCTTCTCCTTAGTTCTAAAACATTGTGTTTGTTTATGTTCAGGGTATACACAGGGTGATGTAGGACTAGCAATGGGTAAACTTTACGGAAATGATTTCTCCCAGACAACCATCTCCAGGTTCGAGGCTCTCAACCTCTCCTTCAAGAACATGTGCAAGCTGAAGCCTCTGCTCTCGAAGTGGCTCGAGGTTGGTTTTATTTTTGCATTTAGGGAAGATTTGCTACTTTTTAAATCAGATAATCATAATAAAAATATTCTATACATTTATTTTTATCCATTTTAACTCACTCTAAAATTGCATGATCAGAGCCGGTACCACATGTTAGTAGTGTATATGTATTCAGTCGTACTGTCAAGTCTGTACTACCCAGTGCAGAGTCAACCCAGCACGTGTTATGCCACATATCTTGCCTAATGGCAAGATCACAGTGATATTTGTTTATCTATGAATTTAGAAAATTGCTTTCGGATTTCGATTTTCTTAATTTGTGGTGCATTAAAGACCCCCGTTTGTTTTACCACTTATTAAAGTGAAACGACCCACACACCCCCCCCCACCTCACCTTCAATGAATGATTTTGTTAAATAAGATTAACCTTATAACCACTTCGATTATCTTGTAACATATATCCATCCATCTATCTATCTACCTTTTTATATTTGTATCAAAATAAATACAATTCTTCTGCTAGATTAGGTTAAATTAAGGTTAATCAATGTAAAGGGGAAAATTTTAAATAGATTAAGGCATCGGATATTTTGGTTTAATTTAGCCAAATAAATACTTTCTTTGCTTTGCTTTTTTCCCCTGTTCTTTAAATTTCTCTTTTCCCTTTGTTTTCTCTGAAGTAAAAGCACAAAAGTAAAAATAATGGTGAAAAAGGTAAGGGAAGAGGAGAAGAAGGTAGGAGAAGAGGTGAAAGGTAGGGGAAGAGGTGAAGAAGGTAGGGGAAGAGGTGAAGAAGGTAGGGGAAGAGGTGAAGAAGGTAGGGGAAGAGGTGAAAGTAGGGGAAGAGGTGAAAGGTAGGAGAAGAGAAGAAGGTAGGGGAAGAGGTGAAAGGTAGGGGAAGAGGTGAAAGGTAGGGGAAGAGGTGAAAGTAGGGGAAGAGGTGAAGAAGGTAGGGGAAGAGGTGAAAGGTAGAGTAAGAGGTGAAGGGTAAGGGAAGGGTGGAAGGAAAAGGAATTGTGGAAGGTAGGGGAAGAGAGATGAAGAGAATGGAAGCAAGAGGGGTTACAGAAGGAAGAGGAAAGGGGAAGGACTGGAATGGAGTGGAAGAGAGAAAGGTGTAAAGCATTAGGAGGGGTGGAGGGGAGTAAAGGGGAAGGGTAGAAAACGTGTATAATGAAGGGGGGTTATAGTGGAGGGAAAAGGGGTAGAAGGGAGGGTAAGGGTTTGTATTATTGTTGAATATATTTCGAGGCTGATGTTTACTGGATTTGGCCTCTCTCTACCTTCTCCCCCTCCCCCTTTCGGCCCCGAGGCCGCATTGAAATTCATAAAATTTGAATATAAAGGAGGAGAGCCGCCATTGGTCGGAAGTGAATATAAAGGGGGAAAGGAGGAGTCAGAAATACAACTGAAAAGAATATGATATACAGCGGCAAATAATCATCATTTTTAAAATCATTTTTTAAAAATCTAAACATTTTGAAGTTTGATTTTTTGAATATTTTAAACGGTTGAATGCTTTAACAAATCTAAATCAGTTGGTAACTATATGGATGGAGTTCTACCTTCGGTTACAATCTTTATTACAATTTTTCTATGTGACTCATTTTTACCATAGATTTGATTTTAAGTGACCCTCCATTTATAAAGTGGCATATCTCATTTAGAAATGTATTCTATAAATCTGCATCTAATCATATATCTCGGAACTATCCTCATTTAATACCTAAACAATCAATTAACAGCAAAAATGAGATTCGGATATTCCACTCCACAAATAAAGATTCAGTTGAAAGTAAGCATACATTCCCTGTAAATTGTCCAAATGTGTTGAACAGATTCTGTCCAGGGGGCGGAAACGTTGTGTATGTGTGTCTGTACCAAAAGAGTGTGTGTAAGTAATAACTAACCAAAGGCGTGTGCTGTATGTAGTAAAAACAGTACATACGAATCTCGGTATTTGTACAGTCTAGGAGAGTACATTTGTTTATTGTTAATTGTTTACTTTAAAATAAGTTTAACATACATGTAGTATATTATTTATATATTTAAGTCAACACTATAAGCCAAATAGTCATAATTAATTAAAGTTTGCAATAAACTACTCGTTATTCAAGCTTAATTATAATTGTCGACATTGTTCTGCAATGTCTTTGACTATAGTCATGTTGTGTGTCTGTACCTAAAGAGTGTGCGAGTGTAATGACGAACTCGTCTGCAAAGCAGTGCGACTGGCTTTCTCATGCCAGACCAGTGCCATTTCCCTTCCCTTTATTCTTATTCTCTGATTCTGTCCCCCTTTTCTCAAATATCACTGTAGTTCTGCCCTCATAATTCTCTTGCATTAAACGCGCTGGGTCAACTTGTACTGGTTCAGATCCTGCAATTTTTTAACTACTCTCATTGATATTTGTTTAGGTTGTATCAGCCCAGGATACAGGATCTAATATAGGGGCTCCAAGTGTATACTGCTCCAACATTAACTCAGCTGACGCAATAGGAACATAACAATTAATCAATTAATCAATAGCAATCAAATAAGCAGTTAAGCAATCAAAATCGATGACAATAAATAAATCAATGAAACTCAAATGATCAATGAAATAAATAAATCAATTAATAGCAATAAATAAATATATCAATAAATAAACAATATCGATCAATAAATCTATTTTTATCAATCAAAATAATTATAATCAATGATTCAATAGTAATCAATGAATCAAACATGATCGATAAAGCAATTACAATCAATGAATCAAAAGATTGATGACAATAAATATATCAATATCACTCAAAAGTTCAATGAAATTAATAAATCAATATAATCTATTAATCAATAACAATCAAAAAATCAATTATAAAATATAAAGCAATTACAATGTATCATTAATGTTCAAAAGTTCAATGAAATAAATTTAATCAATAATCCAACTGCAATAAATCAATAACACTTAAAAAATCAATTAAATCAATACATCAATAACAATAAATTAATCAATAGCAATTAATATCAATTTCAATATCGATCAATAAAACTTTGGTTCATTAAACATACCAGTCTGACTTTTAGTCAGTACCAGAGCAAATTGTACTGCATGCAGACTAAAGACCCCATAAGGAGAAAGTACACCAAATAATCCTCTCCTTCTTCGAAAAATTATTGTTTCACTAAAAACTTCAATGAAAATAACTAATCAATGTAAATCAATAAACAAACTTAATTCTTCTCATCAAGCCTTTCTTTTTACACGCCAAAAAATGTGTTACTCTTAAAAGTTCCAAATTAATTGAAATTAATTTTGCCAAAAATTGTTTGCATTTTCCCAGGGAGGCGACGTAAAAAACGTACAAGCATAGAAAGCACAGTAAGAATTGCTCTAGAACGCGCTTTTAGTCAGGTACAAAATTGTTGTACGCATCAGTAGGGCTTCTTTGTACCTTTTATTATTAAGGTTTAGTTAAATAAACACAGCGAATATACTCATCAATTATTCATTCATTTGTTTATGGAATTCTTTGTTAAATTTTTAAACTTTCAGTGGTTACAAGAACTTTGACTGGCTCTAAATTCTAAGTCCATGTTTGGTTTCTATATTATTACTTCATACAAATGCTAGTAAATGGTATAAATACAAAGGCATTTATTAAATAGAAGATTCCATTAATGAATGAAGGTGATAAAGTTGTCATCATATAAATAATAATATTTGTAGAATCCTAAACCAACGAGTGAGGAAATCCAGTATGTGTCGGACAGTCTAAACATGGAGAAGGAAGTTATCAGGGTCTGGTTCTGTAACAGGTATTCATTGGGGTAAGCCATCTGAGTGTTGAAGAAGGAAAGCATGACCAAGCTATATCTTGTTGTTTTATCATCAATAGATTACATTTTATGTAACCCAAATAGGTATTCACTTCAGGCTTTACTTCTTCAAACTCTGATTTATCCTCAATGTTAGACAGTTTAACTTATTTCTACTTAATAAATGCAGTTGATTATTTCTTAAAATAAAGAACCCTTTAGTGGAAAAATGTTTAATTAAAAGTGGTTTTATTATGAAGAGAGCCAATGCTTATAAATCTCATTTTTTTTGTTGTAATATATATTAAAATGCAGGAAAAATTTTTTACTTTAGGCGAGCTATCTACAGAAGACAGAAGGAGAAAAGAATGAATCCAAATCAAGGAATGTCATCCTCATCTCCCAGCTGTAAGTTTTACATTTTTATAGCTATCACTAAATATATCAACTGCTTTTGATTCTTTAACCAATATATACAGAATTTCTCCTGAAAACCTTTTATTTTTATGTGAAAGATATAAATTTCACAAATCTTGTTACTTAGAGCACAAAATGAAAAAAACTTTAAAAAATTTGTAACATCCATACGAGTTCTTTACTGCATTAGATTATAAATCTGAAATCTCATATCTTCTTTAGACATATTTCTACAAAATCATCATATTTCAACATTTCAAATGTTTTATCACAGAGGAACCAGGTCGAGAAGGGGGTGGTAATCTTTCTTGAAAATATTTACCCTTGGTACAGAATGAGACTGGATCAGGGACTAGAATCAATTAAAACAAGACATAGTCTAACCTTGGAGAAATAATTGAACCACTTCTCTTCATCTCGTCTTGCTGCATAAGAGAAATGGTTGATCGGCAGAATGTGGTTTCATGTATTTCTTGCTATTCTTGAAATCTAGTCCCAGAATGAATATATCAAAAATTCAATCTTTAGCTGAAAGATTCCGTGCTCTTCAGTGTTCCAAGATAATAAGAATTCTGCTGGCATAAGATCTCTTCAACTTTGCCTTCACATTCAAAATGCTAAAATATCCTGGAGAATTTCTTAATCTGACTTTCATCTTATGACAAATCAAATTACCCGGACCCATCTTCCTCTTTCCTCTCAACCACACAAGGGAATTTCAGTCAAAAGTATTTCGCTAGATAAGGGTAGGCAAAATAAATAAAAAATATCTAGCAAGGAGCATATGAAAAGCTTAAATGGATCTAAATTTGAAATTAAAGATGAATCATTACTTGCATTTTTCCAGTCTAGTCTTACAGAAAGAATTATCATGACAAGTCTCACTACTTTTGGCCTATGTAGAAACTTTTGATTTTATGTTTTAGAACCTGAATATCAAGATGGAAATATCTATTGGAGTATTTTTTTTTTATAGAACTCTTTTAAACATATTTACTAAGTATGGCTGTAGGAACTACCTTTTAGTGCACTAAAATTGAAGTTCAAATACCTTATGCAATTTATTAATTTTGACCTAAAGTATGATAATTTTTCTAAATTCTTCATACTATAATCATGGAAAAACTGTGTGAATATCTAGTTATCTTTTATTTGTTCCAGGTTCCCCGCCAGCATTGATGTCTAATCTATACTCCTCCTCTCCTCTGGGCTCGATAACTCCACCAGGATCAAAAGCTCCATCATTCAGTAACTCCCCAACACCACCCGGCATACCCTCCCCATCTCTTCCCTCACCAATGTCTAGCGCACATTATCAGAGTTTCATGCCGTCACCCCTTTACTCAAATCCAATGAACCCAACTACCATGCACATGTCAATGCCTAAATTTGATATGGGGGGACACTTTCCTAAACCTGATCATAAATACGATATGGGATCAGTGCCAAAGTTTGAAATGGAAATGCAAAAATACGACATGGGCTGCGTACCAAAGTTTGAACCCAAATTTGAACCAAAATATGAACCAAACCTTTCAATGCAGTCAGTTCAGCAAAATTCTGCTTTGAGACTTTCTATAGGGGGTCAGCAGCATCAAGCCTAATGTGTGAAGTGAACTTGACTACCGTACCATGATTTTTATGTACTGTAGTAAAATTTAACTATGTAAATACAAAGAAGCATTAGGATCAATACATCGGAAAATACGATCCATTATAATATTCACTTAAAGCAAGAAAACGTTTGTTAAACTTGCTTTTATTGTTAGTTTAACTTTCCGTGGAGATCTCCACATGGTACTTTGATGCGAAAAGAAGGTAAAGTTGCCGCTAAACTTTGTGTGTGTAAAGAAGGAAAAGTTGCCGCTAAACTTTGTCTGCGCAAAGAAGCAAAAGTTGTCACTGAACTTTGTGTGCACAAAATGATCTCAATAATCTGAACAATATCAGTATTAAATCCGAACCTTTATAAATAACCTGGTGAATGTTCATTTGATGAACAAAATTGACATTTTTATATTGTACCATTAGACAAAATATTGTCATTAAATGTCCTAGTTTGTATGTAGAAATGTCTTCTGTATCGGCGCAGTGTGCGTTTTTGTTCTTTTTTTCCAGATCAGTGTCAGTTCTTATAATTGCTTTATGTGATATGTAACGAAATGAAAAATGAATTGTGTTGAGGGGATAAACCAATGTATTTCATTAGATTAAATCCAACTATATCCTGGTGTTTTCATCTTGAAAAACAAACCTGAGCTTGAAATGACATTTAATGTCTTGAATTCTTCTGAGTAACCTTTCGGCCATCTTTTTAAATCAAGTCTTCAGACTTTAAATCTTTTTTCCAATGTACTTAAATGTATCTTAATATTCTTTTAAAAAGAATCACTATTTGACAAAATAATATTTTATAGAGTGTATTTGAAAAATTTTGATGTACATATATCAATCCTCAAAAATAATTGTGTTTAACATTTTTTAATTTTATTCGTTATTCTGGTAAATAATGCTTCAAATTAGTTTGTCAACATATTACAAAAAAGTCAGACAGTCCCCTTTCTAGTCATTTTATTAACTTATTCAAAAAAGTAATGCAATAAACAAATCCGAAAATAAAAGTTAACATCAAAATTGTAGAGGCTGGCTGACTGCTAACTGTATAGATTAGAGTTTCTTGAAATTTTGTTAAATTATTATTCATATATTCGTTAAATATATCAATAGACTGTGATCTGTCCTTCCTTGTTTATCATCTTCTAAAATTATTTGACATTTTTAATTCTAATTCAAAATTAGAAAATTATTATCATTAAAATTTTAGATTTTAATAATAAATTTTAATATTTTACTTTTGAAAATTTGTCTAATTTTCAAATATTAACATGAAATTAAAATAATTTTGGATAAATTTCAGTTCCTTTTAACCTACATACAGAATTCTTTCTACGAGGATGGGAAAGCATTCCTCCCTGGCTTATTCAGGAGAGGGGTAGCAGCCCCCCCCCTCCCCCTGGGCTAAATTTAGAAGATGATAGACTAGATGGCACTAAAACCCCCCAATCAAATTCACTCAGGAGAATCTAATATTATCATAAAACTTTGATTGGTTGGTTTTCAACAGTTTCAACAGTCCTTTCTTCCTTCTTTCCTTTATTATTATTCCCTCTTTTCCTACTTTCTTTAATCCTTTCAATCCCCTCCCCCTTCCTTTCTAATCTTTATTTTTCCCCTCCTACTTCTTTAACCTTTCCTCCTTTTCTTTCATTCTCCTTCTCTCATTTTTTATTTTTTTCCATTTCTTTTTTTCCTCCATTCTTCTTCATCGTTTCTTTCTTTGTGCAAATATGTCTCAATTTTATTTTACTCGTTAATCCTGTAATTGTTAATCTTCATTTGTTCTTAAGTCTTTTATAATCCTCAATCCTCTTTTTATTAAATTATTTCTAATGAATGATCAACTAGGATGTTTCAGTGTTTTAATTCTGTAATTATAAAATTTTAATAAAGGTTATGTGAAAACCAAAGTTGGTTAAAAGTTATGATTTCTGTTCAAAGTTAGAAAAGTTACTGGACCCCTTTCTATGCGGAAATTTTCAAACCCTAGATATTCTGGGATGGTCCAAATCCTTTATCACTGTGATCCAAAGGTTGTCAGCTTTCATGCAAAAAATCGACAACAATATTGCGAGTTACTTAAAAAATTAAAGCTTTTAACAAGTGCTGTATAGTTCTAAAATTCAAATGTTTAGAGCTACAAAAATTTATACGTGAAAAAGTAAGGTTCCATCAAAGGCTAAGGCATTGCTTCACCTCAAAGTATACCCAGTCTTAAAAATTGATGCAACTGTTCATGGCGGGCAAGAATTATGTGGTTTTAATCCTAAATAAGTCATAAAATGTTGCATTCAGGCAGTAGACCTGAGGCCTCACGCATTTTTTTCATGTCCATTACTTGATGGGCATAAAAAAATTTAATTGTTTAATTTTAATATTGAATTGATCAAAATAATTTTGATTCTGAATTTTTTAAAATCAAAGGCATTTAAGAAGTCTAAACTCGATTTCTTATTTAAAATTTAATAGATATTGGTTAAAAAAAAAACTATTGAACCAAAATAGCTCTTTTTATGCTTTACAGTACACACCAGCTATTCGGAACCGACTCAACCACATTAATTTTTACAAAACTTCAAAGACCTTTTTATTTAAACCATTAAACCTTCTCCAGTAGGCTTTTTTTTAACGAAAATAGTGATTTATTGATTGATATTCTGTGTACCAGTAAACTGTCCTTTTAAAAGATTAGTGGATAGATAGATAGCTTGTTAATTGGACCCTCAATAGTATTCATTAACGGACATTGGTCTTTAATTAATCAACACTAATTACTTCTCAATACAGAGAATAGAAGATAGTCATTTACAGAGAGATAAATACAGTACCTAAAGTACGAAGATGGGGGCGGGGATGTACCATTTGTTGTTTACAAATCTAGGGGTCAGGGGGGGGGGTATTTTCTTTGATTTTATCCAAAAAATGTTAAAATATTCTTTTTCTATAATTTTAAGAAAGAAATTGATCTTTGCCACAAACTCTAATTGTCCACTATCTTTATCATTGCAACCCGATTTTGTAGACCTTAGATATTTCAAACGATGAATTTTGTCATACCAATTGTTCTAGCTAAGTTTAAAATATCAAAGGTTTATATAGTTTGAGGCATAGACTTAATTCATTTGTAGTTAATAGGTTAGAAACAGAGAAGAAAGAAGAAAGGATGAAAAAAAAAGTCGAAAGAAAATCAGGAGAGAAGAGTGAAGGAAAAGTGAAAACGCGAAAGAAAGAAAGGAAAAGAAAGTGAAAGTGAAATAAAAGATTGAAAAGGAAACTAACTAAGAGAAGAAATAGACAACGTTGAGAATGGGAGGATGATGAGGAAAGTGACAAGGGAGTGAAAGAAAAAATCGAAAGAGGAGCGAAAAGGGAAGGAAAAATGGAAAGATTGAGAAAAGAAAGGAAAGGAAAGGAAATGGAAAAGTGAAGAAAGAAAGAATAGAGAAAGGAAAGGAAGCGATGAGGAGGAAACTAAAGAATTACGAGGAAATTGAAGAGGAAAGTAAACAGGAAAGTGAATAGGAAAGTATAGAGGAAAGTGAAGAAATAAAGTGAAGAGGAAAGTGAAGTGGAAAGTGAAGGTAAAGTGAAGAGGAAAGTGAAGAGGAAAGTGAAGAGGAAAGTGAAGGTAAAGTGAAGAGGAAAGTGAAGAGGAAAGTGAAGATGGAAGTGAAGAGGAAAGTGAAAAAATAAAGTGAAGAGGAAAGTGAAGTGAAGTGGAAAGTGAAGGTAAAGTGAAGAGGAAAGTGAACAGGAAAGTGAAGAGGAAAGTGAAGAGGAAAGTGAAGAGGAAAGTGAAGAGGAAAGTGAAGGTAAAGTAAACAGGGAAAGTGAATCGGAAAGTGAAGAAGAAAGTGAAGAGTAAAGTAATAAGGAAAGTGAAGAGGAAAGTGAAGAGGAAAGTAAAGAGGAAAGTGAAGAGGAAAGTGAATAGGAAAGTGAAGAGGAAAGTGAAGAGGAAAGTGAAGAGGAAAGTGAAGAGGAAAGTGAAGAGGAAAGTGAGAGGAAAGTGAAGAGGAAAGTGTAGAGGAAAGTGAAGGTAAAGTGAAGAGGAAAGTGAAGAGGAAAGTGTAGAGGAAAGTGAAGAGGAAAGTGAAGAGGAAAATAAAGAGGAAATTGTAGAGGAAAGTGAAGGTAAAGTGAAGAGGAAAGTGAAGAGGAAAGTGTAGAGGAAAGTGAAGGTAAAGTGAAGAGTGAAGAGGGTGGAGGGTTAAACCTAACACTGCTCAATATTCCTTAAATTTCTAACAAAAAGAAAATTATACCTAATTTCCATCAAAGTACTCTTCTCTGTTCTAGAGACAAGAGAGTAGGATCCCTGCTGCTTGACAGGGTGATCTAAAAAAAATTGAATTAAAAAATTCTCAAAAAAAATTATAAAGTATAAATAAGGTTTTGAATTTCTTTTCATTTCATTTAATACAAATTTCGTTAGCACAAATTTGTTTTTAACACCTTCCGATTCTTGAGTACTTGAAGGGCAGTTCGGAAATGGTGAGATTCGATTTTCTGGGAAAAGGGGGGAAAGGGTGTACGTATATGCATTTGGGAAAAGGGGCTCAGAGCCGGAGAAAGGATAAAGATTGGGTGGGGAAAATACATGTGTAGTAATAGATGTCAATGATAATGTTACATAACGTATAATGTACGTTTAGGAAACATTTGGATATATTCTATATAACGTGAACGTTTAAAGTTAACTTTATAGGAGCTTTCACCTAACGTTAACGTTAGACGTTAACATAATAGGAACATACACCTTACGTTTTCGTTTTATGGTAACGTAATGTTATTATTTTATTATATGCAATATGTTTGACCATAACGTAAAGAACGCTTTGTTTCAAAGAGGAACTTGAAAGTCTAACGTTTCAAAAATCAAATGTGATGTAATTGCATATCGCAACGAAAGGATTTCTATTTCAAAGTTCAGGTTTTAAAAAGTGTGACGTTGTAGAACTGAAAATTCATTTCTGTTCATGAAAAGTTCTGAAACGTTTTTCCTAATATTAAAATGAAAAGTTCAACGTTTCAGAAATGGTCTATTGATAAGTTAATTAGGAAACGAAAGTTTTATATTCAGAGAGCATAAATTTCAATAGTGTAACGTATAACATTTAAAAGATGTTATTATGTAAATCAAAACGTTTCCTACTTCATTTTTAAAGTGTAAACTAAAAAACCTGATAATGAATATGAATTAATTGACTTGTTAAAAATAAGCAGGTGTATAAAGATTTCAAACGGCCTATTTTTTTAATGAACATCAGAAAACGAATTTTTCGTGACAAGCTAATGATGAAAATTCAAATTTTTAAATGTTTCTGGGACATTTAAGATTTTTGATTTTCTATTTGAAAAAGAAAAACATATGCATTTGATGTTAAAAAGCAAATGATTTACTAATAGCAAAACAAATTAAATTATCAAGTGGAACGGGTCTGTGAAGTAAGTAATACGTAAGCACACAAGCATACAAAATTAAGTGTTTCAGGATAAAATATTCTAAAACCTCCAAAAATAGAGGTTGTGGGAATATTTTCCCCAAATTATAAAAAATATAGAAAATAGAAATCAAATGGAAAAGGAAAATTACATATTTATTGTTTACACTATATTAATATAAACTGGAGGAAAATTGTTAGTATTTTTCGAAGATGAACTTTTAGAAAAAAAATGATAGATTTATTTGTACTGTTAAGAAAAAAAATTTTAAATATGCTTTATGGGTTTTGTAAAAGATATGGTTCTTTATTCATCTAGAGATTTTTATGAAACTTTGGAATGGAATAAAAAATTTATTTTTCAATCGATATTTTTTAATCGATAATTTAAATACCATAAAAAAAAACACAAAAAGAACTGAACATTCGCCACAAATTTTAATTATTTCTAATCTCTATTTCTTTGCAAGCTGATGTTGTACGCTTTTGATATTTGAAACCATGTCTTCTGACAAAGTCTAGTCACTAGCTCAATTTTTTTATCCTTATATCTTTGAGTAGCAACATTGGGTTGTAGACCTTCGATATTTCAAACTATAAATCCTGTTAGATTTATACATATCCTATGTTTGAAATATAAAAAATTTACACTTTCAGGTTGCAAATATATAGAGATTAGATAATTATAGAATATGACAAAGTTTCAGTTCCTTCGAAATGTCAAAATTTTACACCATCTTTGCTATTGTACATTTTGAAGGAATTACATCTTTGTAAAATTTTATCAAAAATAGCTTGAAAAAAAAATCCACCGAATAGTCAGGACTGAAATATCTTTAATCTGTGGCCGAATTTAAAGAATTTGAGCGGCGGTTTAAATTTAAGCCGCGGCTTAAATATGTTTGGTTCCACTTAAAATTGTATCAAAAGTTTCAAGATTTAAGCCAGCGCTTAATGTAAACCGGGTTTTGGCAGATTTAAACCGCGGCTCAAATTCTTTAAATTCCATCTCTGGATTACTTAATCTTAGTATCCAATGGACACGGTTTTGATTTTCTTTTTAAACCGTCCTTTCTTAGATAAAGTAGAGAAAAATTAAAAACCTTTTTTTTTTATTTATAGAGAGTCCCTCCCGTTTCTGTATAAAATCTTAAATGGCGCGCAAAATTTCAAATCTATCGGCTTACCTCAGTTTGTATTAAGTATTGAGTAAAAATAGAAATAAATTAACCCTTAGTGAAAATAATTTGAAACTATTGTTCCACATGCATGTTTGTTTGAATCAAATAAACGTAAAAACGCTGAATAGATCGGGCCAACATTTTTTGAGGGACCAAGCGTGACCCCATGGGAGGTTTAATAATGGTCGACTTTTCAAAAATTTTCCTTTAACAAAATTCTATTTTTGAAAATTTTAAAAAATCCACAATTTTTTTTTTATAAAATTCGCGAAATCTTTGTTTGTTTTTGTTTTACAATGTTTACAAAGAGAAATTTAATGTTCACAATTGGAATAAAAGATGGGCGCGAAGACAACAGTCTTGATTGTCAGTTGTTAACTAGTGTAACGAAAAAAAGTTATCGCAAGAACGCGACGTTTCAATAAATCGTAGCGTAAGAAAATTGTCATTTTAATAAAGTTTCTTATCTTAATTAAAAGAGTTTGAATTGGAAAAGTTAAGATAAAACGTAACGTTAACAAAAAATATTCTTTGCACTGAAATTAAACGTCCAAAACTAAGCCTCAATGATGTTTTATTAAAGCAAAACGTTCGTAATCTTTAAGTTTTCAAACCAAATGAAATTGTAACTTAAGTCTCTAAAAGAGAAACGTTAGAAAATATAAACAGGAAATGCAAAAGCATAACGGAGCTTACTTTTTTACTTCACCAACGTTTACTACAGCTTAACGTTGAATAAGGTATTCAAATGCAGAAAATTGATTAAGTAACATTACTCTATACCATAAAATTTCATAATGCGCAACTAAACGTTTCAAACGTTTTAAACTGTTGATGAACAGTATTGTAACGAAAATAGATATTAGAAAAAAACAAAACGTTGACATCTGTAATGTAGAGGAAGGGATGATTAATTTTTTTTCGTTTTCATTTGATTCAAAAGTTTTCAAGTCTATTAAACATTTGAAAATTAAGGTACGTAAGTATTCGCGTCTTTCGTATCAGGTTTATTCGAATACTGCACAACCAAACATACAGTGATAACCAGAGTAAATTCGAATTTGTCTATTTCATGTCGTCGAAGCAAAAGTTATAATTCTTAGCGATGTTTCTAAATATAAAATTGACCATTGACTTCAAATCTAAAGAAGAAATTGGTAAAATTCTCATAGATTATTAGATGAGAGCACCCAATCAAGTTTTAGATCACTATGTGTAAGTATGCTGTACTCCCAAATGTATGTAATATTTCATAAAAAGCCTTCTATAGCGCTATGATGTACAACCTATGCTATTGGGTAGCACGTTAATGGTTTTTAAATTGTCGAGCCAAGAAATGTACAAATCAGGAATCGATGGTATCATTTTACATGAAAATGTGACTGATGATGTCAAGGTAGATAAATATATATTTGTTGAAAGATTGTATCCATTTATAATGTACATCTATCTATCTATAATCTACATCTATCTATCTATCCATTTATAATCTACATCTATATATCTATAATCTACATCTATATATCTATAATCTACATCTATCTATCTATAATCTATATCTATATATCTATCCATCTATATATATGTCTATATATCTATCTATTCCCCTGAGTCTTGAATTCCCCTCTAGACGGTTAACGGATTGTTATTCAATGGTTATTCCGGTTAAACAAATAAACAAAACCAGAATAGAAATTCAATTCATCTTTCTATCTATCTATCTATCTATCTATCTATCTATCTATCTATATATCTATCTATCTATCTATCTATCTATCTATAATCTATCTATCTATCTATCTATCTATCTATCTATCTATCTATCTATCTATCTATCTATCTATCTAACTGTCTATCTATCTATCTATCTATCTATCTATTTACCTATCTATTACTCTATCGATCTATCTATCTATTTTTCTATTTACCTATCTATATCTCTACCTATCTATCTATCTAGCTATATATCTATCTATACTTCTATCAATATATCTATCGATCTATCTATCTATATATATATATATTTATTTATCTATCTATCTATCTATCTGTCTGTCTATCTATCTATCTATCTTTCTATCTATCTATCTAACTAGTAGAATATATCATAGTTTAGCGGCACCTTGTAATATTTATAATTAGTGGAATATATCATAGTTTATCGGCACCCTGTAATATAAAGAATTAGTTGAATATATCATAGTTTAGCGGCACTATGTAATTTATAGAAATAGTGGAATATATCATAGTTTAGCGGTACCCTGCAATATATAGAACTAGTGGAATATATCATAGTTTAGGGTCACCCTGTAGTTTATAGAACTAGTGGAATATATCATAGTTTAGCGGCACCCTGTAGTTTATAGAACTAGTGGAATGTATCATTGTTCAGCGGCACCCTGTAGTTTATAAAACTAGTGGAATATATCATGGTTTAGCGGCACCCTATAGTTTATAGAACTAGTGGAATATATCATTGTTTAGCGGCACCCTGTAATATATACAACTAGTGGAATGTATCATAGTTTAGTGGCACCTTGTAATATATAGAACTAGTAGAATATATCATAGTTTAGTGGCACCTTGTAATATATAGAACTAGTGAAATATATCATAGTTTAGCGGCACTCTCTAATATTTATAACTAGTGGAATATATCATAAGTTAGCGGCACCCTGTAATATTTATAACTAGTGGAATATATCATAGGTTAGCGGCACCCTGTAATATTTATAATTAGTAATATAATTTTGATAATTAATTACTTACTGATTTAATATTTGAAGCCATGGGAAGATATTAGTAAATGAAACAGGAAAAAAATTCCTTAAAAAAGTTTTTTGGTTATTTGAATAATTTAAGTTGGGATAATTTATTACATAGTACATAAAAACTTCTTTATCTTGAGCAGTTGAAGTTCTGATAATCTAAAGGATGTCTTCCTGCAAGCTCTAAAATATATTTATTTTAGAAAACAAGAATTTCAGTCTGTTACAAGGTAAAACAAAAATTTCTACAAAATAGAATTTAATCATTTATTTAATCAATGCAAAACTGGTCAACAAGGTGTTAATTGTAAATAAAAGCATCACAACATGTGCTAAAGCTGTTCACACTGTTCCATTGAGACCGTCAGGTTAAAAGTCGTGTCACTCGATTGAAACCTTTTGCAGTAGATACATCCATGTCTAGAGATATCATAACAACCAATTTTAAAATCTGCACTGCGTGTTAAGATGGTTAAAAATCACTTTTTTTATTTTCGCGGATTTTCTCATTTTTTTACAAGAAATAAATCAACAATGTATTCGAATGCATTTAACAAAATGTGAAAAAGCAAAAAATCTTTTTTATTTAAACAAAAACTGATATTAAAATAGTTTTGTCACTAACAAAAACGATAATTACATTATTGTTTAACATATTCGACGTCCATTAAAGCTTAGAACTGAGGAAAGAAGACGCTCTCCATGTTCAGGATGTTCTTCCATCCTTTTATATCTGCTGTGGGTAGGTTTGAACTTGGAGTGAATTGCTTCGCCACATTGTTCAGCATATTTTGAAAGTCCACAATTATTGTACTCTACAAATGGTAAAACATGACAGAGTAATATGTGAATTTTCCAGGTTATAGACAACTTTCCTCCCAAACCTTCTGCCATTTCTTGGACACTAGTAAGAGAATTCTTGAGCTGTTCAAAAGATCTATGGAAACTCTTATCTAGGTTCTTTCCAAAGCATGCTTCTTTGACTGCTCTAAAGTCTTTTAAACATTTTACAATTTGTAGAAGTTGAGGAGCTTCAGATGTGACTATACTTTCCAGTTTATACAGGTTCTTCAGAATTTTGTTAGAATTATTTCCATCCCAACCACGGCCCTGATATCCTCTTTGTAGAACCCCCTGTAGCTTTAACCAGGTATCAAACCCTGGCCAGAGATCCATCAATAAGTTTCCCAAAGATGAAACGACTCCTATCATTAAATGAAGCTCAGGAGGAGGGACTAGGGTTTGGAGTAGAGTATTTGGGTCATACAACATTAATGAATTTAAGACATTTTCATTTATCTTTATTGATTATCTTATTTTTCTAAACTTATTGTGAGTCACCTCTTGGATGGAGGTTCGTTAAATCTGATTTACAGATTTTCTTTTAGATTTGTTATGAGAGCAACCAACTTGAACCTGAAGTTTGTTTCCACCTGTAGAAGTGTAGACAAGAGAAAAACTTCTCCTTTTTGTATAATCTCCTTATCCATCTTATTCTTGAGCAAACCTACTGCCACTTGTTCAGCTTGAAGAGATCCAAGACTTATTGCCAAAAAAATCATATTCAAAACTGCAGTTGAAGGGCTGCAGTTATGATTTTTCCTTGGAGCTAGAGTAGTCAGACATTAAGAACAAAGGCTAGACTCTAAAGAAGCTTGTACAGTTGGTTCTGGCGATTGCTGGATTAATGAAGAGCTTGATGTTCTGGTCAGCATCTTCCATTCAACCTGCAATGAAATATTTTAAAACTTGCTTATAATTTTTTTAGGATTACATCGTTTTTAGCAAATCAAAAACTCTAAAATGTAATTATTTTATACATATATCTTAAAAATGAAGACGACTTCCATCTCAGTTTTGATATATCAAGCTTTTAAACAGCAAGGATACACATTACACATAAACATGGAAACAATGAGAAGTTGTCGATTAAACTTCTTGTAAACTTTAATTCAAAAAATGCTTGTAAATAATCAAAACTTAAATAAAAAAGTCGTCATGCATAGATTTAGAACTTTGAAAACTAAAGATTTTTGGCGAGTTATCAGTTCTTTAATTGGATTAAGAAATGTAACTACTTTTATTAAACAAAATGTTTCTACCTTAGCAACCTTCTCACCCCATGCTCCACGAGATTGTTTCCCTGCTTTCAGCAAATTTAAGTTTCTCCGACAACCAGAACAAACCATGCTAGGATAACTACAAACATCTACCAAGTAACCAGGATAAATGAAGGTTTGAACAGTCTTCCCAATGGCTGAATTCACAGGAGTAAGATGTTTAGATCTTAATCCAAAATATTCCCAACAACAACAACAAACAGAACTTCTATCAAAGTTCTTTTCCATGATTGAATGTATATTAGATGTTGAAAGTGCGAGATAAAACTGTACGAAAATTCGAAATTCGAACATTTTCTCCCGTTTTTTTTGCGGATTTCTTCAATTATGATATTATAATTTATATTTTTAACAAAATTATTTCTATTTTTTAATTTATTATTTTAACCATCTTAGCACGCAGTGCAGATTTTAAAATTGGTTGTTATGATATCTCTAGACATAGATGTATCTATACTGCAAAAGGTTTCATTCGAGTGACACGACTTTTAACCTGACGGTCTCAATGGAACAGTGTTAACATGTTCTAATACTTCAAAAATTGTTAACATTAAGAAACCCAATCCTTTTGCTTTCAATTGTGCAGAACCAATTTTCACTTTCTGACTCGCAATGCAGATGAAATAAAATAATTCTAGTGATCTGTGTAATTAGATTTAGTATTAATCATTTAAACTGTTTTGCTGGTTTAAAATGTCTATTACTTGACGAAGCCGGTAAGGATGTCCAGGACATCTTTTTCTGTTGCTATGTAATAGAATAAGGTCCTAAAACATAGGATTTCACATAAGTTACGTAATACAGAAATTGGTTTAGACTCCATTATACAAATTAAGAGCTTCAATTCCATTTGTCACATAAAGAAATTTTATAGGTGGGTCGATATAAATCATACGCGAGCGAATAATTTTCTAGCGTTTTTGAATTTTATGGGAGTTGCTTACTCCCACCAGAAAAATAGTCACATTGACAAAAAACGCATTTGATCCGATTTGAAATATTTACTTCATTTAAAAATTGTCCGATAAAAACTTTTTAATCAAATCCGACCATAGATAAAAATATATAAAACAGTAATGATAATAGTATAATTTTGGTTTAAAATTGTGAACAATTTACGAACCTGGATTTTCTGTTTGTACCCTTGAATGACTTGAGTCGGGCTACGAGATCTTCTTCCACCTTGCTTGTTTCTCATCCTCAGTTAAAGAATCAAAATTGCTGACGTCAAAACGGCTGAACCGATCGGGCCTGATTTTTTTGTTGAACCTCACATGACCCCAAGGAAGACTTAATGATGATCGAATTTTCAAAAAATAGTATCTAACAAAATTCGATTTTTGAAAATTTTGAATATCCACGAATTTGTTTTTTGTTTTTGTTTTGCAAGTTGTGCAAAGAGCAAGGTTATTATTGAAATAGAAGATGGGCGCGAAGCTTCCAAAAAGCCAAGTTTTTGGAAACCTAACACCAAATATCATTTTCCGGGAAATCAATCTTATTAGGAGAAAAAACAAGTATTAAATAACACAACACAATCTCTGAAGGTACAAATTTATATACATAAGTGTCGAGGTTTATTCAGCTATCCAATCCTATTCGGACAGAAACTCACATTCTTTTCTTTTTTGACGTGGACATAATAAAAAATGATCAGCCAAAAATAACAAAATAAACATCTCATGAACCTTTTCTTATTCCTAGATCAGATAATTCCGAGTTCTTGACCGGCCATGTCTCCGTATCCTCATCTTCACTGTTTTTTCCATCACCAGGACCAGAACTTATTCCCAGATCTAAACATTTTATTCCCAGATCTAAACATTTTATTCCCGGATCTAAACATGTTATTCCCAGATCTAAACATTTTATTCCCAGATCAAAACACTTCATTCCCAGATATCTTAACATTTTATGCCCATCACCAGGATCAGAACTTATTCCCAGATCTAAACATTATATTCCCTTATCTTCATTTTATGCCCATCACCACCAGGATCGGAACTTATTTCCAGAATTAAACATTTTATTCCCAGATCATCACAAACATTTTATTCCTGTATAATATATGAACAAACATTGTGGTAAAATAAAAAAGTATAATATTCATAACTTGAATTAGAATTCAGTTTACACAATTTCAATCTTAAATAAAAGTATCTTTAACAAACATTATTGTTAATTTTCAAAATACAGTTCAATGAAAAAGAATTCTGATAGTTAATTGGGGGAAAATTGTATAAATAAAAAATTGAATTATTTTCTTTACTCAGAAGATCAAGAAAAATATTTATACAAAATAAACTGAATATACGTGTTCTGTAGCTTTTCAAGCCGCCATTTACTCTTCGCAATTTTAAAACACAAAATTTAATATTTATGAATTTAAATATTTTTCATTCTTTATTAACTTAGCTTAATTTTCTAAACTTGTTGTGCGTCACCTCTTGGATGGAGGTTCGTTGTTCTTCACTGCATCACCTCCATTTCCATCCTTTAATGGAGCAGATATAAAGGAGTATTCACTTTTATTACTCTTAAAATAAATTAATTTTTATGAATATTTGATCCGTCAAATCTATTCATTACGAGCTTAGTTGGATTGATCCACCAGCCCTAATGTTGAATTTTTTTGGCTTAAAACAATTCTTTCTTCTAACCATATACTTATTACATCTTTTTATGTCCATATCTTTCTTTTAACCAAATACTTCTTACATCTTTTTATATCCATATCTTTCTTTTATCCACAATACATATATATATTAATATATATTTATCTATGTATAGAGTGGCATGTCCGATTCAACAATAGTATCCTGTCAACTCTTGTCTGATTTATTATGACTGAGCTATGGCTGTTTTTCCATCTCAATACTAGATTTTAATTGCAATTTTAAAAGTGACTTGCGGAGTTATTCACTTGTAGGAAAAAAGATATAGAGAAATTCAAACAAAAAAAAAACACTAGACCTCTCTCTCTTTTTAGGCGAGGAAGGTCTACTGGGTAGGTACTGCTGTGACACGAGCATGTATCGCTTTTAAATGAAGGGTCACCTGAAATTACGCCGACAGCAAGGTTATAATGCAAGAAAAGTTAATTGCAGTTGCGTATTCTCTGCGTACATACTGAAACTAGTTCTCTCTGGGCGGAATTTGTAAACAAGAATAGACGCAAAAGTGTTCGTTTACTATCCGAGGAGGTTAAAAGCATTGAATTTTGATAATTTTGATAATTCAAATAATAGTTTCGTATGACCAGAATATATTAATTGATTTTTTATCCGTCTTGTGTTTACATTACCGCCCAGTGAAGTTACACTGCAGTACAAAAGATGCGTACACCTCTAAAATAACTTTTCTTGCATTATAACCCTGGTTGAAAGTTCCTTTAACATAAAATCCTGGTTTATATTCCTATCTATGAATATCATCTTTAACCATAATTTATCCTATCAATTTAATCGAAGGATATTTATTTTTATGAATAATTCTCACATCTTTTTATATCCTTATCTTTCTTATATCAACAATATATATATATGTATGTATATATCTATGTATATATATATATATTCCTAAATAGGTATGTATATATATATTTCTATGTATGTCAAACCAACAACGTTTATACAACAATATTGTAAACAAAGAAATAGAAAAGTGTAAAAATATTTTAAAACTCCAACCAAAGCTGATAACTTTTAAATTATACGACATTTTTATTTCCAAAACTCAATCAATCAATATATGTATACACCTCTATATATCTAGCTATCTATAAATTTAACTGTCTAGCTTTCTATCTATCTATTTATATTTTAATCTTCTAGTTTCATGTTATCTAAGCTTACTTTTCCCTCTCCTTAAACAAATCAACTTAACCTCAAAAACATAAATTTGGAAAGAAAATAAAAGGCAAAAAAATATTTAAGATTTTAACGATGTTACTTTTTTGTTTCTGTGTGTTTTAAAGTTTACGGAAATATAAAAAATTCAAATTTTCCATCACCCATTATCCAATTGACGAATTTTACTCAGCTGAATATCAATGTTCGATAATTGTAATATTACAATTGTGACAGATATTGGACGACGACTGTCACAAAAAAAAGAGAGACATCAATATTTAAATTATGGAGTAAGGCAGGTGCGCAAAGGTTACAGCTGGTGAGGACAGGGGGTGCAGGGGCAAAGAGAATAGAATATTTATTAGAGTGGAATTTAGCCAATCCCTTTCAGCCTGAAAGGGAGATCAAAGTTTACAAATCATGTAAATGTTCACAAATTATATGCAGTAGAGTACATTAATACAGTATGTTCCCTAGACTATCCATTTCAATTTCGAATTTTTTAAAGCTGTTAAATAAACCTTATAAAATGAATTAGGTGAATAAAAAACATCATTTGATTTATAGTTATAACGGAAAATCATCGTTTGTAAAGTGAAGGGTATAGAGTTTATGTTAAATGATCATTGGTCAATTATGAAACCAGCCTATTTCATAATTTGGTATTCTTTTAATATTTATTTTAGATTTTCTATAAAATGTTGTTCCAGAGCTCCAAAAATTATATAACACAAATATGTGAAGTACACCTGCAGTATGGAAACAGTTCAACAAAATGGTAGTTTTTCACTTTTTTCTAGTAAATTCCACTCTAATATATATTCTATTCTTTTTGGGTGGGGGTAAAGAAATAGAAAGATTTGAGGGAGAATAAAGTTTTTTTTTTAATTCTCGTAAACGTAATCAACATAACGAACAGATGGGTAAAAGTCTTTTAAACTGGAGACAATAAACAGCTAGTTTAATTCTTTATCGAAAAATCGAGAGAAAAAAATCTGTTTTTCTGAAATGTAAATAAATTTAGAATTTCAAATTTTAAAGATCAATGGAATTTTCCAGAAAAACCTGGACACCAACTCACAGAAAGCTAGACAGCTAAAAAAGTTATGCATCTAGAATAAAGAACGGCTCAAGTTTACAGAGTTGCAACACCTTGTTTATTGCAGATTACGCAAAAAAATGGCAACTTGAAAATTAGCAGTTTAAAGCTAACAAGCACCCTCAAGCCTAGCATTATACAAACAGACACCCAAGCCAAATTTATATATAGATTTATATTTATATATTTATTGAGTACTTACCGCAAATTCTATTTCTGATATAGAATACCTTTGCAACCTTATGATCCTTGATAATTATAAGTAAAAGTTTGCTAAATAAAACTTTGGATTAGGATGATGACATTTAATCCATCTAATGTGAATTAGATGTTATATAAAATAGACTAATTAAGGGAAATGGGTCTAGCTGTGGACACTGCACAATGGCAGTGTTATATTCAAAATAACAATTTTCAACTAAAAGTCGTCTTCCTGTTCCACAGTTTTATGGGTCTCCTCATTATGAAAAGGTCTATAGAAAAAAAACGTTACAACTTTACACGTAAAACTACTCCAGCGAAGTGCATCCCGTCTGCATTGGAATATTTTTAGTCATATTTTGAGCTCTCATTCAAATCCGTAAAAAAGAACGTAATTGACTTGATTTAGTTAGATATTCAAAATGAATAGTATAACAATAAAGTATAAAATACAAAATACAAAAACTTTGCAAATAATGGGTATAAATGGCACGCACCTCTGACCCTTTAGTAAAAGTAAATTTAACCTAAAGTCTGACCGCGTCAACCTTGTTGCACCGACTAGTCCAATTGAGTGTCAATGACCGGGTGATACAGTACAAACCGGGACCGGAAAGGTTGACTTGGCTCTGAAATTCAAATGTACCACGGCTGCCCGTGATGGGGTCTAAAGTTAAGACTCGCTGACTTTTAACCATGAACCTCAAATTTACCATGTCCAATTTGTGTTCAGTTTCTTCGATCAACCAGCCTGTGGAAGATTTCAGTCAGAAACTGTTTCATATTTTATTAATTGCTAATTTCATCCTTCAGTTCATTCCATTTTCTCTCAGTTCACGGGCAGTCGTTTTACATTTGAATTTACGAGCCGGGTCAACCTTTCCGTTCCCAGTTTGTACTGTATCTAGCTCTATGGACAGGACTTGCCGGTGCAACAAGGTTGACGCAGTAAGACTTTATGCTTCTTTAAAGGGAGTGACCGGCTAAGTAAGGTAGTTGAACTGAGTATGCAGTGTTGTGGAAAGCTTCTTTCGGATTCATTTGAGACATATTAAACTTTTTTAAGATCTGTAAATCCTGAGTTTAAGCACAAATTCGACGTTCAAAACTCCTACTTTGGGGGTGGATACGTTTTCAGAATTAGTTTTTTTTTAATTATTAAATAACGACAACGAAAAATAAAGTAAAAATTATACAGTAACCTAATTAGATGGTTAGGAAAATATTTCTCAAAAGAAATTTGTCAATAAATCAATTCGCTCAAATTGATTATTTCGTTTTTATTTTTATATTGAATTTCTAATTTTCTTTGAATTTATTCGCAGATTTCTTCGAATTCTTCAAATGTCGCCTTTTCAATAATAATTCTAGAAAATCTGCGAAAATCTTTGTGAATAAGGAGAAACCAAAATAATGAGAAAATAGAAACTAATAATTGAACAAGATTACTTATTTTCGATGATAAGATTAATTTTTATTTTATCAACCGGTTCCTCTACATGACGTCTGTAGTTTATTGTAGAACTTTTTTACATTTTATGTCGACGTTAGTTAATAATTAAAAAAAAAACTTATTCTGAAACCGTATCCACCCCCAAAGTAGGAGTTTTGAACATCGAATTTGCGCTCAAACTCAGGATTTACAGATCTTTAAAAGTTTAATATGTCTCAAATGAATCCGAAAGAAGCTTTCAACAACACTGCATACTCAGTTCAACTACCTTACATAGCCGTTCACTCCCTTTAAGTTTGAATTTACTTTCACTAAAGGGCAGCGGTGCTTCAGTTAGGAGCTTCAGACGCTGAAACAAATTGCGTTAAGCTAAAGTAAATGCGCGAAAGATTTAAATCTTATCTGTTTTCAATTATAACTTCTCTTATTAAAGAGCTAAGAAGAAGATCTAAATCATTTTGAATAAATAATACGTAACCGGATATTTTTGTTCATATTTAATTAAACGTAAAATCAAAACAATAGGAGCTATGCGGTCCCAAAGTCGTGCCATCAATTTCGCATAAATTTTACCACCTCCTTTAGTCTGGTTTGCAGTGAGACATATTTGGTATTACTTTGTGACCTCGAACTGCACGTGTGCTTAGAAATGGAAAAAAAGATAATTTATTTGGATAAGAATTCAAAACGTTTTTATTATCTCAATAGCTCTTTCAAAAAAAATAAGTTACCATTTAAATTTAGTTAAATTTAGCCTGCCCAAAATCTCTTCATCTATTATTGTTAAATTATTTTTTAAATTAATTTTTTTTATTTTAAATATTGTCTTTATGGGATACCGACTGTTAATAGTTTCGGTATAGTTCCATTTCCTAAAATAAATAAATAAAAATGGTAAAAATGTAATTTGATTCGATTTGATATCATACAGAATGCACTTCCATATTTTTTCTAAAATAAGTTTTATTTCTGTTCTTAATGTTTAAGGTTGATTGGTTTGCACTTAAATATTTATTTTGAAAAATAATAAATGTTATGAATCCCTACCAAGTACCAATTCAAAACTGTTTTGCATTCAACGGATTCCTTTACAAAAATATTTTTTTGTTATGCAAAGGAAATGCAATAAAATAAAGTAATTAATACTTTATATTATGAAAAAATAAAAAATAAAAACAAGAAAGAGGAAGAATAAAATCTGTGGAAGAGAGAAAAATTAGTAGGGGGGGGGGGTAAATAATTGCAACGGAACTGATTACTTACCTCAAACGCTAATTTCTCATCTCTATATCTTTGCAACCGTATAGTGAAAGGTAAACTAGTGTTATTAAAACTTTTAGTTATCTAACAGAATGTTTAGGTTGAAAAGGTGAAAAGTTTACTGTATCAGATACATGGATAATTATAAGGCTATGGGAAAATAAAAACAACATCATTGAAAAAATCTAAATCTTGGGCGAATAAATTTTTTACTGCAGTAGAATTGAAAGAGCAATAAAAATAATATTTAACTATCCAACTATCTATCTAATTATACCATCTTCTATTTTAGTTATATATATATATAAATATATCCTATCCAATGAGAACCCTTGAGATAAAGTAATCTGACCAAATTGTCAAATATTTCAACAAAATAAACAAAGTTTTGAGTGTCCCCCCCCCCTGTACCCCTTCACCCTCCCCTTTAACTTCTCAAATCTTAAAGTTGAATTTCTCTAAATACCACCAACACTTAGAGTACATAAATACCACCAACACTTAGAGTACATAAAAGAACAATTTTAACGGGACTGTACGCGTAATTTCAAGTGACTCTCAATTGTAGAGTGCCGTGTCCGATTGTATACTCTTTTATACTGGGACACGCTCTGTACACTCAGGCATAGTGTGACACCCTCTGTATACTACAGTTTACTGTGACACCCTTTATATACTATTTCATACTGGAGCACCCTCTGTATACTATTGTATACTGTGACACCCTCTGTATACTATTGTATACTAGGACACCCTCTGTATACTAGTGTATACTCTGACACCCTCTGTATACTAGGACAGTATACACTTGAAGAATTATTGGTCTATAAAGAATATAAAGTAGAATTGAAAGGATTTAATATAATTTATTCTAATCTATTCTAGTCTATTCTAGTCTTTTATCAGGGAATAATCATAATTGAGTTTACACTTTATATAATCTTTATATGTAATTTATACGGAAGTTTAAAGGGTGTCCAAAAATAAAATTGTATTTACAAAACATAAACAAAATAGATGTTAATGTATTTCTTAAAAACAATAGGATGTGGCCACATTTTGGGCCAACATCATTTACATTGAATCTGCAAAGCGGAGCTACGACGTCTCAACTTAAAAGCCTAAATTTTGAATACAGCAATTTAGTTTTTAATTGGTGAAAAAAAACGAATGGCATGAATTTTTTCGATCTAAAATCGGCTTAAAATTTTTGCGGCTTTTAATTGGTAAATCCGTTTGAAAATCCCAAAAAGAAAATAATGTATAGCAATGGCCAATTCACAAAGGTACCCCTGATTAAGCTGATTGTCGGACTTATCCTCTCTCGACGCATTGCGGATCAAAAAGGATGGAACAAAAAAAGTTTCAAACAAAGTTGTTTTTGAATATTTTACATCCCACCCTCCGATTAGGTTCAAAAAGCCTGTTTGCTCCGTACAGGTGGATGTGAGGATGAATTAATGAAATATTGATGAACCAGCTAAATTATCTTAAAGATCTACTGATTAGTATTTCTATATTTAATCAATCCACTAATCAATCCATTAATCAAGATCATTACTGATAAAAGAAAAGTATAAAGAAAGAAATTATTATGTATTCTGCACCTACTTCTCAATACCTTATCAGCAGGGGGGGAACTGCAATTTTTATATTTTTATTACATCTTAATTTTTAATATTTCTTACTTTTAGGGTTGACTCATAGCCGTTCACTCCCTTTAAGTTTGAATTTACTTTCACTAAAGGGCAGCGGTGCTTCAGTTAGGAGCTTCAGACGCTGAAACAAATAATCACTTTCAGCCTGAAAGGGAGTTCAGCATTTATACAGTATGTTCCCTAGACTATCCATTTCAATTTCGAATTTTTTAAGCTGTTAAATAAACTTTAAAATGAATTAGGTGAATAAAAAACATCATTTGATTTATAGTTATAACGGAAAATCATCGTTTGTAAAGTGAAAGGCAATGTAAGCCTTTTTATATTCAAACTGAGATTTAAGTGTTGATTTTTAAACTTTTGCAGTTTTCGAATGATGAATATATTTGAGCTTTTACATTTTTTGGTGCGATTTTTCAAAATGCCACTATTTAATTTATAAACATAAGTTTTATGGGTTCGCGTTAAAGTCTAAAAAAAATAAACACATCCAGAGGCCGAATTTAAAGAATTTAAACCGCGTCGCTGATCTGCCAAAAAATGGGTCCAATTGAGCGCCGGCTCAAATCTCGAAACACTGAATACAATATCAAGTGGAACCAGCCATGTTTGAACCGTGACTCAAATTCTTATGTTGAATTAGAGTTAAATATTAACAGAAATATTACAAGGACCTTAATAAACATTTCATTAAATAATAGAAAAATTTCTTAATATAAGTTTTATGACGAACTGTAAAGCAAATTAATTTGGACACCTGTTAGCAGATAATTTCGAGCAACTTTAGCAGATTATTTCGGGCAACTTTAGCAGATTATTTAGGAAACTTTAGTAGATTATTTAGGAAACTTTTAGCAGACTACTTTGGATATCATGGCAGGTAGAATATTTGGGGCACCTTGTGAGTGTAACAGATTATTTTGGACACCCTGTATTAGATTATTTTGAACACTCTGTAGCAGATTGTTTTGGACACTCTGTAGAAGATTATTTTGAACACCCTGTAGCAGATTGTTTTGGACACTCTGTAGAAGATTATTAGGGACACTCTGTACCAGATTATTTGGGACACTGTAGCAGATTGTTTGGGACACTCTATAGCAGAATATTTTGGACACTCTGTAGCAGATTATTGGGGACACTCTGTAACAGATTATTTTGAACACCCTGTAGCAGATTGTTTTGGACACTCTGTAGAAGATTATTAGGGACACTCTGTAGCAGATTGTTTTGGACACTCTGTCGCAGAGTATTTTGAACACCCTGTAGCAGATTGTTTTGGACACTCTGTAGAAGATTATTAGGGACACTCTGTACCAGATTATTTGGGACACTGTAGCAGATTGTTTGGGACACTTTGTAGCAGATTATTTTGAACACTTTGTAGAATATTATTTTAGACACCCTGTAGCATATTATTTTAGACACTCTGTAGCAGATTAATTTGGACACTCTGTAGCAGATTATTTGGGACACTCTGTAACAGATTATTTTGCACACTCTTTAGCAGATTAATTTGGACACCCTGTGGCAGGTTATTTTGGACACTTTGTAGCAGATTATTTTGAACACTTTGTAGAACATTATTTTAGACACCCTGTAGCATATTATTTTAGACACTCTGTAGCAGATTAATTTGGACACCCTGTAGCAGATTATGACGGACACTTTGTAACAGATTATTTTGACCACTTTATAGCATATTATTTCAGACACCCTGTAGCAGATTAATTTGGACACCCTGTAGCATATTATTTTGGACACTCTGTAGCAGATTAATTTGGACACCCTGTGGCAGGTTAATTTGGACACCCTGTAGCAGATTATTTTAGACACTCTGTAGCAGATTAATTTGGACACCCTGTAGCAGATTATTTGGACACTTTGTAGCAGATTATTTTGACCACTTTATAGCATATTATTTTAGACACCCTGTAGCAGATTAATTTGGACACCCTGTAGCAGATTATTTTGGAAACTTTATAGAACATTATTTTAGACACCCTGGTTTGGGTTTTCTTTTGAACATTTACAGTAAAGCTGAATCCCGGAATAAAATTTGGAGGGTAGGATTAGAGGTTTGGAGGGTAGGATTAGAGGTTTGGAGGGTAGGATTAGAGATTTGGAGGGTAGGATTAGAGGTTTGGAGGGTAGGAATTGAGGTTTGGAGGGTAGGATTAGAGGTTGGAGGGTAGGATCAGAGGTTTGGAGGGTAGGATTAGAGGTTTGGAGGGTAGGATTAGAGGTGTGGAGGAGCTTGGGGTAGGATTGGAAGTTAGAAGGATTGGGGGATTAGAGTTTAGAATTGGAGGTTTGGCGGTTGGGAGGTTAGAAGGATTGAAGTTTTAAAGGATTTGAAAATTGGAGGATCAAAGGAGCTGGAAATTTAAGATCAGAAGATAAGCAGGATTACAGGCTTGGAGGATAAGATGATAGAAGGAGTGGAGGGTTAAAGGATTAGAGGATTAAAGGATTCGAGGATTGGAGGATTTGAAATTTTAAAAATTGTAGGATCAGATGATTTTAGGATTGGAGGATTAAAGAATTGGAGGATGTAATGAATTCGTGATTTTAAGATAGGAGGATCAAAAAATTGTAAAATTGGAGGATTAATGGATTTCAGGATTTAAAAATTGGAAAATTAGAGAATTGCAGGATTGCACCATTGTCGATTTGGAAGATTGAAGGATTGAAGGATTGGAGTAGGAGGATTGAAGGATTTATTCATTGGAGGATTGGAGGATTATAGAATTGGAGAATTGGAGGATTGAAGAATTGGAGGATTGGAGAATTGGAGAATTGGAGAATTGGAGAATTGGGGATTGGAGAATTGGAAAATTGGAAGATTGGAGAATTGGAGAATTGGAGAATTGGAGAATCGGAGAATTGGAAGATTGGAGAATTGGACAATTGGAGAATTGGAGAATTGGAGAATTGGAGAATTGGAGAATTGGAGAGTTGGAAGATTTGAGAATTTAAGAATTGGAGAATTGGAGAATTGAATTGGAATTGTGATTAAGCAGTGAAAATAGAAAACAGCAAGGAAGGATTGAATATGGGATTGAGGTAAATTTAGAATGGTAGGGGAGGTGAAGGGGAGGTGATGGGGAGGTGAAGGGGAGGTGAAGGGAAGGTGATGGGGGGAGGGATATATATTTATTTATTCAATTTATTCTATCGTCCTTTACTGGACACACAGCAGTGTGACCGTGTGAAAAATCACCTCAATATTGAATAGAGAACATACACATTTACATTCGTGGAGGGGAATAGTTTTCATTCATTCATCCTTCTTCATGCATCCTTCCATCCTTTCTTTCATCCTTCCTTTTATACTTCCCTCTTTCTGTACTTATTCATGATTTATGTTTATTGCTAATTTTACCTGATTTGAAATAAACTTTTTCATGTTGCTTGCCCGATTCACAGCGGAATGCAGAACAAAGAAGGAAATTGATAGAATTCATCATGTTTTTAAAATAGGAAAACAACGATATCTTCCAAATCGATGCTCGGATTAATGTCGTATTATACATATGCTGTATAGTGTACACTGTACAGTAAACAGCAAATCATATTGTTTATAGCACTAAATTGCAAATTTCGCTATTAATCAGAAAATTTAAAAAGAATAAATCATGATTAAAAAAATTCTTTAAGTCCATCGTAAAAATTGTAATGCAGAAAACAATGTTTTTTTAAAGTATTGTCTGCGTATTTTTGCGTTAAAGCTTGGAGACAATTCAATATGGCATGGGACACTCTGTATTTTCAGACTATATATATACGCTTCAAACGGGACATGCACGACAAATGAATGATCCTCTTTTTGTGAGATTAATATTATTGGAACTTCTCGGCAAAATATCAAAAAGAATACTGTAATAAAATATGATTAATTCTTAAATAAAAACAACCAAGGATAGATCCATAATGTTGTTGATTGGCTACGGTGTTGTTAATTGGGTATGTAATTCTTTAAATAAAGTTTCACTATAAATTACGTTGATGCCATTTGAGAAGCAAATTTAGTTTTTTTTCAAAATTACTTTAATTTTTACTATTAACTTTTAAGATTTAAAACCTATAGTAACAATACAACAACATTTTCTTATTAATAATTTACTCTTTAGTAGATAGGAGTAAAGTTATGAGTTTGCTTTAAAACAATCAAATTTTTTCCATGAACGAATTCACAAATATTGGAGATATTTTGAATTGTTCAATGGTCGCTAAAAACCTTTTAAATAGGAAAAAAATGTTTAGTATCAAGTTATATAATTTTAAGTTCAATGAGCATTAGACATAGTAATTGTAGTCTAAATAAATCCTTCTCACTAAATTAGAGATATAATAAGTTTCTAGTAAAAATATTTGCTTTGTACAACATAAATTACACTTACGTATTGCTATAATGTCGTCTTTCTATTTCATTGATTTTTGGTTATCACTGTATGTGAAATAAGTTTGCTTCTATCACATTATAAAAAAAAAACAAAAAAATATAAACAGCTTTTTCCGGTCAAGAACCCAATGTTTAAAAAACTATAAAAAATCATGAGAATGAGCGAAATTTTTGAGATCCAAAAAAATTTTTCATGTGATTTTTTCTAACAAACTTTTTAAACACGATAGTTTTTTTTATAAACAAACGTTTTTTTCGAACAAACTTTAAAAAAACGATTGTATTTTTACTGAACGAACGATTTTATTGAATGAACGATTTTACTGAATAAAACGGGATAGGGCACGAACGATGAAAAAAACGTGATGAAAAAAGGTGCCCATCTCTACTGCTGTACGAAGGGTATTAATAATTGAAAATTGAGACGGTTAATTTGACGTGAAAAATATATTTTCCCTCAATTTAATGAGATGATGGGATATTAATATTTCAAGTACTTCTTGGTCATATTTTTACCTCAAGTTTGCCAAATTTAATTATTTAATTAATTATCAAAGGATTAATGGACAGAAGGACAGATTAATGGATTAATATATTAATTATTAATAAATAAACAGTCTAATTGATCAAGATTGTTTGCTGGATATATATCAGTAATATTTACGGCCGGAATTCTGGGCGCATAGTGTCGATTTTGTTTTGTTGTCATCTCTAAATACAAATCTTTAAATACAAATCTCTAAATTCAAATCTCTAAATACTATTCTCTAAACACAAATCTCTAAATGCAAATCTCTAAACACACTCTAAATACAAATATCTAAATACAAATCTCTAAATGCAAATCTCTAAATACAAATCTTTAAACACAAATCTCTAAATACAAATCTCTAAATACAAATTTCTAAATACAAATCTCTAAATACAAATCTTTAAACATAAAATCTCTAAATATAAATCTCTAAATACAAATCTTTAAATACAAATCTCTAAATACAAATCTCTAAATACTATTCTCTAAACACAAATCTCTAAATGCAAATCTCTAAACACAAATCTCTAAATACAAATCTCTAAATACAAAATCTCTAAATACAAATATTTAAATACAAATCTTTAAACACAAATCTCTAAATACAAATCTCTAAATTCAAATCTCATCTCTAAATACAAATCTTTAAACATAAAATCTCTAAATACAAATCTCTAAATAAAAATCTTTAAATACAAATCTCTAAATACAAATCTTTAAACACAAATCTCTAAATACAAATATCTAAATACAAATCTCTAAATACAAATCTCTAAATACAAATTTTTCTACCTGATTTTTTTTCTTTAATTGCTGATGATAGTATACTTACATTTCAAGGGTTTAAATTTAGTGTTTGCGAAAAATTTAGGGAGGTATAGGCTGAATCCGAATTTGATTCTGATCCTGTATGCCAAGTCCATTAGCGCCTGATCCAATCAGGGTTCAGTCTTGTGTTTATTGTCTATTCTGAACTAATAGAAATAGTAAGGCGGTAACATCTATCTTTCTGTCTATCTCGTTATCCAATCAGAGTTATGAATCCTTCAAATATTAACTTCTACTGAAACTTTGGTGACATTAACATTTTAAAGCTCGTTCACCTTCAACTAAGCTTGTGGTGCAATTTTGTAGCAATCTGCTGTACACTGATCGAAGAAATAACGGATTTTCAGTTAGCATTAGTTTTTAAGAAGTAATTGGCATAATTATCATCTATATTTGCATGAGAATTTGCAACCTTTGGATCACTGTTAATCTTAACCAAGAAAAGTATGACTATCAGTTAACAAATTAACAAATTAACCAATTAACTAATTAACCAATTAACCAATTAACTAATTAACCAATTAACCAATTAACCACAGGGCCGGGGCCTAGATTCTTTTTCATGTCATAAATATTCTTTGCTCTGCACCTTTCCTCTGCTGGCATATTTATATTGGCGGAATAATTCCTGGTTCTCCATTTATCAACTTCTTATCCAGGACTGCAGGAGAAAAACAGGACAAAACCAGGACAAAAACGAGGGTAAACCTGAGTTTCTGTTTACTTTTTTACCGTATCCAGGAATATGAAATATAGAGGAGTACAAAGCCAGGGAGGGGGGGGGGAGAGAAGGCTTTCATTTATCATATTTAGGACACAGGGATGTTTAATCCTCCCCCCCTTTCATCTATACTTCTCTCAATACAGCAAAACGAAATATATAAAATTGGTATTTGTAAAAACTCCTGAATATTGAATTAATTCTGTTTGTCTAAACTTCAAATATTTAATCACGTTATTTCAAGAATTAAAACTGTTTTGAAATTGGATTTAAAAAGGTCATCCAAATGTTAGAGCAAATATTAAAGTATGCTAATTCCAAAAAAATGGCTAAGGTAACCGACACAGTTTATAATTACGAGTTATAGATATGAGTATAAATATATAACTTCCATCCTATATTCTGAATGTGAAAACCTCGTATATATGAATATAAATATATAACTACCATCCTATATTCTGAATGTGAAAACCTCGTATATATATGAATATAAATATATAACTTCCATCCTATATTCTGAATGTGAAAACCTCGTGTATATAAATATACAAATATATAACTTCCATCCTATATTCTGAATGTGAAAACCTCGTATATATGAATATAAATATATAACTTCCATCCTATATTCTGAATGTGAAAACCTCGTATATACGGTTTTCTAATGTTTTTACTGGACTTCAGGGATATCAAACAAACAAAGAGGATATGTAAGAAACCATAAGATGCAGCGTGTAGTTACCTGTAAATACAAAGATCCAGTGGTTGGAACTATTGAACGAGATTTGGGCTTCGTTATTATTGGTTTGATTAGTAGTTGAATAAACATATGAATATGTGAATATGAATATTAGTTGGTCTTTTAACGGAGGCTAGTTACAAAAATTTACGAACTCTGAACGTGATTCAAAATTGCGTTTTCTTTTAATTTATTATTATGAAATTATGATAATTTTTTACTCTTAGATCCAGACTTTTATTAAAAGTTGATTCAAGATGCAAGACTATGGTCGTTTTTAAAGTGTGTCGCAGCAAACTCACCAATATATTTTTTGAAGCCCTTAACATGTACATTTTAGAATTGTACAGCAAAATTAGAAAAAATTAAACAAAGTTTTTAAGGTTAAGATTTAAGTAATTGCAATTTTTTATTTACGCACAATAATACAATAACAAATAACAAAAAGAAAATAGATTATAAATCTATACTTTTATTTCTATCCTATGATTCTGTACAGATAATTTTATGCTAATTAGCGTCCATTGGCCCAATCAATAGAAAAATATGGAAATCCGTATGTAGCGAAACTATTGTCAATTAATTTATATGTTATGAAACTTTTTGCTAAAGATACATGTTTCTTGCAAGCAGCGAGCATTAGTATTAAGATATAGCGGAAAAAGATAAAGGCTATTAACGATAAATGAAGGAAAGATAGATAGATAGATATCTCCTGAAGTACTGGGGAGGGAGGGAGTAAAAGATTATTATTTTCTAGTGTTTTCTCTTAATTAAAGCTAGAGTTGTAATAACTTTCTGCTAAATTGAATCAACAAAAGAAATTGAAACAAAGAAAAAGAATAATAGTATTAAAAAAGTTACATTGTTTTAAAATATAATTTTCTTCTTGATCCTATCAAACTTTTATTCTTAAACAATTTTACTTGGATTAAATTGAATTAAATTTTGCAAAATATGCTTTCAAATTAGGATTTAAAGAGAGTGCTCACTAAATATGGTGGAGATCTACTTTTTCAATTTTGTTCTATAAACCAGGCAACAGGGCTTGCTTGCGTTTCATAGCATATTTTAACATAACTATAATAACAATATATAATAATAATATTTATATAATCAAACATTTTTTTCTTTCAGGTTTTTATCATATTTTTCACACAAAAGCTTATGAAATATTAAATTTTTAATAAGTCAAATAAAAAAAGTTCTGAAAATTCGAAAACAATGATTTTTAATTAATAACATATCTATTTTTTTAAAACTATTTAAGAAACAATTTTAACATTGAAAATACTACATTCTCAAGGCATGCAAAAAATAAATTTTATTTTCAGTTTAAAATAATTTTTTTCCCCATATAATTTATAAAAATTTATAAGTAGCATGATGAAAATATAGTTCTCCAGGGTTAAGTTTAGCAGAGGGGAAGTTAGGATGGTTAGGAGCATCCCTGTAATTCTAGACACAAAAAAATATACTTTTTACATTTAAAAAAGGGTTTCGCTGTGAATGGTGCACTGTACTGTACTGTACTGTACTGTACTACACTGTGCTGTACTGGTGAAAACGTAATGTGTGTGTCTGTAACAAAAGAGTGTGTGTAAAGTTTACCAAACCGAAGGCGTGTACTGTAGGTATATACAGTACATAGTATTTATACAGCCTAGGAGAGTACACCTTTTTATTCTTAATTGTTTACCTAAAAATAAGTTTAATATACATGTAGTATATTATTTATATATTTAAGTCAACACTATAATCCAAATTTTCATATTTTCAAATTATGTTTAATCATGTTTATCCAAGGTGTGTTACTATTCAGAATTAAGTTTGTACCTTCTTTCAATAAAACTTAAATTGGACTTTCTATTTATTTAGAAAAATAAAACGACCTTTTCCAAAAAATTTAAAACGTAAGAACGAAAATACTTGATTTGCGGCGAACTGAATAGAAAGTAAAAAAAAAAACATTTTAGTTTTTAAAAAAGCGTCACTGTAATCTCCTGTTCATTTGTACCGGGCCGACTTTTAACCAGCTAACGCTGCACAGTGCACATATATAAGGCAACATGGGACAGTACAGCCAATGAATCAACCTCTTCTAGGGAGATTTGAATTGCTTATTGAGCAAGGAAAAATGGAAGGGGGCATCAGCAAATCCACTCCTCTCACGTCTTTTTAGGGTTACTTATAGAATGATAACCAGAAAACAATAGAATAGGAATACGACAATATAGTTATGCTTAAGACACTTTTTTGATTACTAGATTAGTTAAATGGGTGTGTTTCACCTGCACAATTGCTGTGTCTCATGCTTATAGTTATAATTTGATTATAAAAGTCGTCTTCCTATTATAAAGTTTTCTGGTTATCACTGTAAAATAACAAAAATTAAAAGTAAAATTGTGTGTCCCTGAGTCATCAAGCATATTCCTCCCCATTTTCCATATCTAGCTTCATCCTTCCCTTCAAGCTCATTTCCGGCACCAGGCAAGAAGTTCCCTGGATAAAATAAATAGAACACTCCCCACGAACTTTCGACTCCTCATATCTATATATATAACACCCCCTCATTAAAAAATGTTGTTAGATTATTTACCTGTGTATAGTTCTAGTCCAGGCTGATTACTCCAAACCTCCAGTTTTCTACCAAACTTAGGATATGAGAGCACAGCAGCCAAACTTTAACAAATAACATTTTTACAATTAAGTCTCTTGAAGGGATCCTACAAAGGCTGGGGAGTCTGAATCTATAATGTATTGTATAGCCTACCCCTAGAAAAAAAGGCCTTAATAGGGTTGCAATTAAAGAGAATAGAATATATATTAGAGTAGAATATAGACAATACTTCGGTATGAATTTTTTCAGTCCCTTTCAGCCTGCAAAAGGGAGTTTACAAATTATATGCAGTAGAGTACATTAATACAGTATGTTCCCAAGACTATCCATTTCAATTTTGAATTTTTTAAAGCTTTTAAATAAACTTTATAATGAATTAGGTGAATAAAAAACATCATTTGATTTATAGTTATAACGGAAAATCATCGTTTGTTAAAGTGAAAGGCATAGAGTCTATGTGAAATGAGCATTGGTCAATTATGAAAACAGCCTATTTCAGAATTTGGTTTTCTTTCAATATTAATTTTAGATTTTCTATAAAATGATGTTCCAGGCCCAAAAGGTAATACATAATAAAATATAATAAAATGGCCGTTTTACACTTTTTTCTAGTAAATTCCACTCTAATATATATTCTATTCTCTTTGGTTGCAATGCATATTCATAAACAAAATTTTCAAGGCCAGTTTATTGAAAATTGACCTTGAAAAATTTGACTGCTAGCTTTAAAAGTTTGGGTGTTAAAAGTTAAAAAGTTTTGAAAAAAATGCCAAATAAAGGGTTGTAAAATTGTAAAAATTGTTTTAACATCATGCTTTAGTCACAAAAAAGTAATGGGCTATTTTAGATTTTTGTTTTACATGGACCAAACTTTTAAAAGCCCTTTACCTTACCCTATGCATTAAAAAAAATTGTTTAACCCCAGTCAAGATAACAGAGTTATAAATGAGAGTGTTAGGGCAAAAAAATAGAGGGGGTGCGTCCAACGCCCCGCGCCCCCTAGGCCTAAATAATAATAAACAGACTTGGCATGCCCTCTCTGTCATTTGAATTGTAGTTAAAAGACGACATTTAGTTATCGTCCATGTATAGTTAACCTTTGAGAGTTAGATTGAGTTTTTATACAGTAGTTTACACAGAAACCTTCTCCCCCTCTCTCCTGGGGTACTGTAGAACTCAGGAGTTTAGATTCTTGGAAATCTTTATTTGTATTCTCAACTGGATCAATAGCTCCTAAATTATCAAAGAGATTAGTATAATAGATCACCTATTATTCTTAAAAGGGACTGATTATGAAGTGAAATGTCAGATTCACAACGGTACCCTTAAACGCTTTGTCTGATCAAGTATAAATTAGATATCCTTGTTTATAACTTTTAAAGCTGATTATTTTCAATCGTAGTTTCTCTGCAGTTCTACTGCAGCTATAAAGACGTTATTTTCTACATTATGGAACAGATTTAGGTTTTAAGGGTACCGTTGTAAATCGAACATGTCTCTCTTTTAAATATCGGGTCACTTGCAATTACTCAAACAGTCCCTTTAAGAGTTTGAGCTGTACACTTTAAAAAAAAAAACTTTATTTGTAACTATTATGAGGTATTCATTCGACATTTATAGAGTATGATCTGTAAAACTTGTATTTAAAGATTTCCATAATAAATGTTATTAAACAATAAGAGAGTGTCTGATAAACCTTGATTCGTCAGACACTCCTTTTAAATAAATTCCTGTCGGGAGATATTCTGCATCGTCTGGTGTGTAGAAGTTGTGTGGAATCTGTAGAATTTGATCTTGCAGACCATCCCAGCCTAGACCGGAGACAATATAACAAGGTTTCCAGGTGTTAATAGGGTGTCACAGGGATAAACAGGGTGTCACAGGAGAATACAGGAAGTAGCAGGAGGTAAACAGGGTGTCACAGGAGAATACTGGGTGTCACAGGAGAATACAGGGTGTACCGGGCCGGGGGGTAAACAGGGTGGCACAGGAGAATACAGGGTGTCACAGGAGACTACAGGGTGTACCGGGGGGTAAACAGGGTGTCACAGGGGAATACAGGGTGTCACAGGGGAATACAGGGTGTCACAGGGGAATACACGGTGTCCCAGGGGAATACATGTTGTCCCAGAGGTATACAGTATGTCCCAGAGGAATACAGGGTGTCCCAGAGGTATGCAGAGTGTTCAATGGGCATACAGGATGTCCCAGAGGAATACAGAGTGTTCCAGGGGAATACAAAATGTTCCAGGAGAATACAGGGTGTTCCAGGGAATTACAGGATGTCCCAGGGAATACAGGTGTTCCAGGGGAAATCAGGATGTTCCAGTGGAATATAGAGTGTTCCAGAGGAATACAGGATGTTCCAGGGGAATACAGGATGTCCCAGGGGAATACAGGATGTTCCAGCTGGGAATACAGGATGTTCCAGGGGAATACAGGATGTTCCAGGAGAATACAGAGTGTTCCAGAGGAATACAGGATGTTCCAGGAAGAATTATAGGGTGTTTCCGGAAAATTCATGGTGTTCAGGAGAAAAAAAGTGTCAAAAGAGAATTACAGGGTGTCTTACCCCTATAGTTCTCCATGCATGCGCAATGCACATTTAATAAATCTATGTTATATAATGTCTGAGTCCTGAAGCATGGCCAGCTAGGTTAATATAAACATGATTACTCAAGTTAACCACAGTTTCAGCATCAGTTACTGCCTAAATATAATATATAATGTCTGTAAAAGAACGTAAACTTGTTCTTAATAAAAGGGAATGTAAGAGTGACCGTCCATTCAAAGAGGGGAATGTCAAATTTGCAAGAGTTCACTTTAACGTTTTATTGATCATCGAGGGCAGAGAACTCTGTGTGTTTATCTCTATGAATATGTTAAAATTGACAGAAAACTGTAGTGTATGCTAACGTATAGTGTGAACTGCTACACATATTTCTCGAAAATTCCGAATATTCTATGACCAACCTGGTTTTCAAAACTTTGAATGTAAATATTTATTTTCTGTGACTTCTAGGAAGTAAATATTAGTCTTTCTAAAATATAAAATAGATTGCAAAATTGATAATTGGACATGCCACTCTACAAATGGAGTTACGACTTCAGTGGTATAAACTTCTAAGTTCAAGGGATTGTACACGCACTTTGAAATTCTCCTTTATTTGTTGAGTGATGTGGCGAATTCAGAGCAGTACCCTTTAAACCTTTAAGTGATCAATAATGATGGACTTATTCTTATTTCTTGTTTACAGGGTACCCTTTGTAAATCGGGCATTTTCTTCTTTGCATGGAGGATCACTTGATTTTTCGCTCACAATCTCTTTAAATTATAGAAGAAAAAAATAATGTTTAAACCTTCATTTTGATATCCAAAGCTCCCTTGTTATCTAAGGTATAGGTTACACTGGCCACCATATTACCAGGATATCCCTAAACAAACATTTAAAGTGTTTATTAACATTTCTGAGTTTTTGCCACAAACATCTCAAATTTTCTATTTCCTATATTTTTTTAACCCATGTCTTAGACCTATAACATGAATTCTGTTAAACAAATAATCATAGTTTGAATTTGAAGTTTACGCCAAAGATAAAGAGGTGAAAAAATTGCATCAAAATTCGTTTAGATCTTTTTTGCTTTTGCATGATACTGTGTCATCTCCTGCATTCCTAGCTAAGCTGAGGGGGGCGTTTTAAAAAATTTTCAGTTTTTTATCTTGAGTAGGACATAGAGGGGGGGATAGGACGTCTGCCATCTTGTGTATTTGTCTTTATTCTCTATCGGTGAAAAAAATCCATAGTGTAAAGCTCAAATCCCCTTCTAATTTTTCCTGTTCAAAGTTTTAACTTCTTTCTTGTTTATCTTGCTTTAAGCACCCATCTCTACTGTCAAGAGATTCCCTTCCATTTTTTTCTGTTCAATTTATTTTTTCTTCTTGCTTCTTGTTTCTTGGTTTTACACTTTAAGGCCTTTCCAAATAGTTCTTTTAACATCGAGTTGTGGAGCAGGTAGGAGAGAGATAAAGAGGTTTGTATTCATTTTATACTGTTTCCCAGTTAGAATTAAGGAATTTACCCATAACTGCACCCCATATGCAAAATGGGGAGTTGTGATCCTTGAAAGCTCTCTTGAGAGGTATCTTTCATGGCAGTCCAGTCCTCACATCTGGTTGAGTAAAAAAATGGTATGATTGTGCATGGCTTGTATTCCCATGAGGGGTGAAACTCCTCTTTCAGTGCACCAAGCTGAAGATGAAGTTTTGTTTTAATCTATGCTCCAGTTTCCCCTTTAGGATACAAGATGCGTAACTTAACTCAGCGCTTCCCCAGCTGCAATTCTGGGACTGCAAAGTAGGTCCGTTCTGCTTGAGAGAAAGCAGGCAACTTGCTTAAAAAAGCATTAAAATTGCTTATTTCACTGTGAGTAAAAAAATTAAATTAAATGTATATACCCCCTTTCATTTTTCGCGAACACTCCCTTTAAATGATCGAATTACGGAATCTAATTGGCAATTAATGTGTGAACAAATATTTCAAATTTGTTGGACTTAAACTTGACAAATTTTTTAAACTGGAATTTTCAAATTGAACATATCTCGAATAAAATTGCTAGTTCATTCTTTGCTTGGTCTCAAATTAAGAATATCTTACCATTAAACATTAATATTGAATATGGAATTGCTACTTGGGGATGGGTTAAAAACTCTAAACTGTAAAAAATCAGATCTTTGCAAAAAAAAAAGTCAAATCAGAGCGGTAAATAATAGTACTTTCAAGCCACATTCAAATCAATTATTTTCAAAACTGAAAGTTTATAATCTTGATGATTAGTGTTCTGACATTTATGCATGGATACTTTAATGATAACCTTCCCTCTTCCTTCCAAAATATGTTTAAGTCTTTAGCTGAACCGAATAGAACAAAATCATATAAATTAGAAATTAGAAAGCTTTCCGTCCGCAATGTTTTCTAAATTGTGTAATGCAATTGAAATTGACTTTAAACGTCTATGTCCGAACTTAATATTTTTCAAAATATTTTTTTTAAATTTTCAATTTATTTTAGAAATGTTCCCTGAGGCACAGAAATATTTTTATTTTTTTCATACAATGCATAGTTTTAGAGATAGTGACAGCGGTCGATATCGACCGCTTCGTCAACACGGGATTTTAAAATGGCCAAAATCGACCGCTCCGGAACAAAGCAAAGTTTGTAGATTTTACTATTAAAAGTAAATATATCTATAGTTAAACATTGAACACAGCTTGTTTGTAGTTTGTATTTCAAATATCTTATCCCTTCCTTCACATCTCTCCCATCCCATCACTTCCTTCCCACCCTATCCAACCCTTTCCATCTTATCCCATCACTCCCTTCCAATCTCATCCTTTCCATTCCTTCCTTCCAACCCCATCCTACCATTCCCATCTCATCCCATCCCTTCCTTCAAATTCCATCCCTTCCTTCCTATCCATACCTTCACATCCCTTCCATTCCTCCCTTCCCATATCATCCCATCCATCCCTTCACACCCCTTCCATTCCTCCCTTCCCATATAATCCCATCCATCCCTTCACCACCCTACCATTCCCATCTTTTCTCATCCCTACCTTCCCATTCCATCCCTCCCTTACTATCATGAATCCATTCTATTCCTCCCTTCCTTCTCATTCCATCCCTTCCCATTCCTACCTTCCCACCCCCTCTTCCCATCCCTTCCTTCCAATCCCTCCCTTCCTATTCAATTTATCTCTCCCATCCCTCCCATACCATCCCACCCATCCCTTCCCATCCCTACCTTCGTATCCCACATTATCAATGAAAATATAAAGAACAATGCAGTTTATATTATTCTGATACTTGTGGAAGCCGTCTATTTTGCCCTACTGTTATGTCCCCCACATGTGCGAAGCCGTCGATAACGACCGCTCAAAAAAGCTGCCAAAATTATACTAAAACAATAATTTAAATCATTAAAATGTAAATTATTTAAAAAGTATTAACTTTAGACGTATTTTTTAAAACAAAAATCACGAAAATGTTAACTTTGTAAAAAAGTGGAGGGGGTCTCACATTTTGTTTCATTTTTGCGTATCCTCTCAATACCTATCAAGATCTTCACTGAATAAAAACAAAAACAAGCTAAAATATGCTTGAACTTGGCTTCTGAGTTCTCAAATTACGCAAAACTTAAAAAAAAAAAAATTTGTAAACCGATAAGGGGGTAATGGGTGACTAAAATGAGCCTTCAATATCAACCGCTTCGTACATAGACGGTTAAAGAAACTAAATATGCAAAAAAAACTTATCTTGATAATTATTTAAATTTATTTAAATTTAAATGCGAAAAATCTAGTTGCATATCATGTGAGTAGATTTTAATTTAGAAAAATTTAAAATTAAACTTTCTTAGCTTATTTGTGTTTGTGTATCCAGCATCCTTTACATCCTGTATTTTGATTTATCTCTACATTAATCCCTCTGATCTCACCCTGCCACATATCACCTGACAATCTCATACCTCCCAATCAAATCCCTACCCATCCAAAAACATAATTTGATGCTTTGCAGTTGAATAAAAATATGAAATTGAACCTCTGATCCATGTGGAGATAGCATTGAGAAAGTGACGCCATCTTGGATAATCTGGGAGTTCCAGATCAGTCTGTCAAAACTCTTGACTCCACCATGCAGGTGATGTTTAAACTGGTTTCCAAAATCATTCAAGGAGAGTTGGTGAGTTGATTCATCCAGTTCTATTTTCCCATCCTTAACCCTGTGAAACAGGGTGTCAAAAAAATAGGAATTTAGGTTCACAACATTGAAACCGTCTTCAATTCATGAGAATTAATCTAAAGGAAACCATGTGCATATATAATTCTAAGCAATAGGCTTTCCAAAATGTGGTCTAACGTCTGTATATTTAAGAAATTAAATATTTCAATATTCAATGGTTTTTAAAGGTATACAATAGGCTGGCAACATTTTGAAAATCCCGGAAATGAATTTCACCTATATCGATGACGATTTATAAGTTACCACGTTATTCCCAGGTTTATTGAGACATGCTCTGACACCAGCAGTTTACGTTAAGTTTGTTAAAAGTATAATTTAAGATGTCTCATCAAAAACATGATTACATAAGAAGTTTACAGGATAATAACATGGCATGTGCGATTTGATTTATTAAGCAATGGTAGTTAGATGAAGGTTTACAGTTGGTGATGGTAATATTTTAAAAAAATCAATTGTTGCTGAAAACTTCTTAGATTTCTTAAAATGGCGTCAAAGATTACCTATTTGTAAGACGCCCTGTAGTTCCCCAGAAGAAGCTGTTTTTGTTCCATCATAACCGTCGCTAGAATCAAATCCAAGGATTACATCTTGAATGCTACTCTTTTTATCTGATGCTGCTTCAGAAGCTGGATATTTGAAGCTGTGGATTGTAGCTCCTAAAGACAACAGCTTCGCCTGAAGTATAAGTAAAATAGGTAAAAAAAAATTTTGACAATACTATTATAAAGATTTATTCATACCCAAATATATTCATAATTAAATAATCAAATGTTTTTAATTTCTTAAAAAAAATTGTATATAAAAGTTTTCAAAATATGCAAAGTTATGCAAAATAGGCAACATTTATTATTACTCATTGCCAAGCATAGCATATTTATAATTTCAGTAATTAATACATAATCGAATCCTTCAACATACAAATTGTTCATTCTTGTATTTAACAGTACTTATAAAATCGGAGCTTTCCATGCATACTCCCATGGGATATAAAAATATTTAAGATATATTTACAAAACAATCATTTGTAATAGAAAATAAAATACTGCCAATAAGTGTTAAGAACATTTACACATAAGTCATGGGAAAAATTCTAATGCTGAATTCAGAACTTGCTTCAATGCTTAGAATAGTAAAAAAAAAGTATTCGTAGATTTTTTCTGTTTTTAATGGTAGATTTCCAAAATGTCATTAAATTGAAATTGTTGGTGGCATTGTTTCCTTTCTACAAAAGTTGTGGGCTGAATCAGTTTGATGTGTTATACATGCTTAAAGTCGGTTTCAAGATCAATGTTCGATTATTTACCTGAAATCCAGCTGAATTGGTTAATGTGATCATGTGACTGCCTGGCCCCCACTCCTCCTTTGTAACTGTTACATCCCCCATGTTTACTAATAATCTGCAGTACAATAAAGTTTAATATTAAAAGAAAAGTAATTTTGATAAAAAATGGATGATTAAAAAAATAATAAATTTTATATAAAAATGGATTATTGACAATAATATTTTTTTTAATTTGTCCAATCAAAAAATTCTATTAAAATTGACCAAATATTAACATTGTTCAGATTCTTTAGTTAAAATCTGTATTGTAATCATACTAGTAAAATGTGTTCTGTAAAGTTCTGTTCTTAACTACTTTAAATCTATTTAATTCTAAGCAATGTAAGAAATATGTTTATATTACAAAAAAAAATATTTCTGAAACTCCCTAAAATAATAATACTTATAAACAAATTAGTTTTACATCTGTAAAAAATCATTTTTGATTTGAAAATTTTTTTACTAATTTTTAAAAAGGCTGCTTTGTCATTGAAAGTTGTGTCTATAAGTTCTAAAAAAGCTCTATACAGACTATAACTTGTTTATTAACATTAACATATTAAGCCTGGGGTTATTGTGAACAACTAAACTTTTGATAATGACCATGTGCACTGTAGGGGCTGCATATGGGACAAGTAAAAGGAAATATTCTAAATGTTTTTAAGAAACATCAAAAAGTAATTCACAAAAAAAATTTAGAATTGTTACATTCTTTTTTACCCTCTCTTTAAAATGACACAAAAGTAATATCAAAAATTATCATACGCCAGACTTGTTAGAATTTTTACCACAAATTTAATAAAAGATAATTATTTTATTTCATGTAAATAAAAATTGATATTTGATCCATTTATTTTAAAAAATATTGAATGATACCAACAAATTGTTTTCAAATTGATAGATGTTAACATGCACAAAAGAGCTTTAATCTTTTAATAGATATGATGGGCAGATAATTTGAAAAGTTAGAAAAGAAATTTTTTTTTATATCTTTCTTAGATCAATTAAATTGTATTTTTATGTTGTAAGATATGAAGACATATATTCAGGGTTTCCCAATAAACATTGGAACTAAGTAACTAAAACGAAATCGTCTTTGTTAAGAATTGTCGTTGTATTGCCTTATTTCTGTTAGATAAATGGCGAAGAGGAACAACTGTGTTTAGGAATTGTCAGTACAATATTATGTAATCTAAAAATAAACAAATAAATTATAAAATCCATCAGACAAAACATTTACGGATTGCAGCTTCCCTAGTAGGCATCACTTCATACTAAATCAAAAAATATCTGTAAATATGACACAAAATTTGTCAATCAATTTCCATGTTTATTGGGACAACCTCTGTATTATAAAAATGTTTGGGTTTCCTTATACTGCTGGAATCACTATTTTTACCTACATTTTTTTTTCTTTCAACCATTAGGTTTCATACTTTTCAAAAAACATTTTTAAGAAACTTTATTTGCTTTCACCTTCTGTTCTTCATCTGCTGGAATCACATTTTTTTATAAAATTTGTTTTCCTTCAAGCGCGGGTTTAACTTATTTATTAAACTTTTTCTTCTTTCAACGGCTGGGTTTCATATTTAAAAAATAACTTTTTCATGAAACCGCTGGAATTTTTTATCAATAAACAAATCTTAAAATTTTCCAAATATTTGATCACTGGGCTTTCAGGGCGCGTTACGTCCCCTTTTTTATAAACAAAATAAAGTTGTCCACATGAAAATCCGGCCCATTTGGGTCAGCCGTATTGTCGTTTATTTGAGACAGATATACAAACAAACGATAAAAGCATATCTTTTTCATTGTTTCTCATATAAAGACTTAAATTATTATTATGAATCTGGCATGCAACTCTGTTTAGAGTCCTTTAAAAGAAAAATAATTTACTTCTAGGTCTTTGCTGATCAACAGACATTGTATAAAAGAGATGGATCTGTTTTCAGTCAAAGTGGCTATTATTTAAAAAAGTAAAGATGGAGATGATTTTATAAATATAATCGACCATGCTTCAGGATGGGTTCATCTTAACCCTTATTATATTCCGATCCCACATCCGATATACAGCAGAGGACATGAAAATCATTTCAGGAGTTTAACTAAACATTTACTCTCAATGAAATACACCAATTCATCCTTGAAAATTACGTGACCAACGCCATAAACTTTTGGCTTGTAGAGTTGAGCAACACACTTTAATTTTGATATCCTACTCTCATTACCCGATTCCATAATCGAATTTTGCTCAATGAGAAACTGTAGAAATTCAGGCAGAGCCAGTCAAAGTAATTTCAAGGAGCCCCCCTATTAATAGCGGACTATCCGATTCACAATGGTAACTTTTAAACCTGAATCTGACTAAAATTGGAAGATGTCGTCGTTGTTTATCAATTTAATTCACCATGTCCTTCATTGGTTTTTCAGAATAAATCCACAAGTCATTTGTATACCATAATTGCAAATAATCAATTTTCAGCTTAAAAAATAGGATATCTCATTTCTCATTGGTCAAACACTGGTTTTACGGGTACCTTTCTGAATTGGACCTGCCCCTCTACAAGACTACAAATGGAGGGTCACTTGAAATTATGTCACAGTCCCTTTAAAGGTTAAATCAAATGCAGTTGCACTACCTGAAACCCAGCAGCATTGGTTAATGTAATCATATGACCCCCTGGCCCCCACTCCTCCATGGTAACGCCCATGTTTACTAGCAATTTTGACGTACAATCACTTTTATAAATAGTTAATAATTGATGATTGACAAAAGAGCTGCATTGCAAATTTTATTGTTTTCTGATTGAATAAAAAGAAAATTTTCATATGATTTGCGTCAAACCGTTTATTTTAACTAAAATTTAAATAACAATCGAGGAAAGTCATAAGAAATAAAATAACTGGCCACCACATGACCAACTACGTTTCCTCTTAGCATCCTCCCCCCCCCCCCCTCTTTGATATGTACGTATGAGAATAAAAGTCAAATCATACATTATACGTATGATATTATTTCACCAACTGGTCTGCCTTCTAACCACAACTTCAGAAATACAAAATAAAAAATAAAAATACAAAAAAAATAACAATTATTATTTACTTCGTCAAGATTTAAATTTATATCAAAGTTTTTGTGGGAGGCATTTAATAAAAATGATTTTCCTTCTGTTGGTTTGTTTTGCAGACGTTTTCTTTCAGAGTCAGACAGAAGATATGTGGAGGAAAAAATATAGCAAAAAACTATGCAAAAAAGAACGTAATGCAACGATCAATTTTGGATTTGTTAATGCTTTTTTTAGGATAAATATATTGCAATGTCTAAAAAACAATCGTTAACATAATACAATTTACAATCCTGGAAGATTTATCAAAATTTAAAAACGCACAATTTTTGAAGAAACCATAACATTTTTTAAGGATCGAACTTAGCGCGCGGCATTTTGAAATACTTGAAATGATGGATATAAAAATGTCTGAGTTATCCCAACCATTCTGTTTATTATTTCGAACGCTAATATTTTTGTCATGTTGAAATGTAAAGGCTCAATATTAAGGTTTTTTTAACCAACGCATAAATTGTGCAGAATTTTTTTTTTTACTACTTCATCCAAAATGTTCACGTAGTATGAATCTCCCTTTTCCACAGATGCAGTATTCTCTGGATCACCCTGTACGGTTAATTTCCTTTATTCCCTGCTGATGTTTGTGCAAAAAGTGTTCTAACGACATTATAAATACAATTATTTTGATGAATTATTTGGAATAAAGTGACTTTTTTGTCATTAATTATCTATAGTAGTTGTCCTTTTCTCTTTTTACCATACTTGTCGATTTTACCAAACTAGTCACAGATATAGATTTTATTCATGATAGGTGTTTATATTCACAGATATAGATTTTATTCATGGTGGCCGATGGGTGTTTTTATTGATAAGGATTAACACACGTTTCGTTAATAGACAGCAAAAAAGAAGAAAAAAATTTAAAAAGGAAAAAACAATTTGTACATGAGCAAAATTCTTTTATTTTAATGGTTTCAATCGCATGAATTTTCACCAAAATGTAGAAAAAAAGTCGGTGTAAGATCCTTTTCCCTACATCCTCACTTCACCTAATTTTTTTATTTTTAATATTCAGAAATAAATTGTTTGTTATGATTTGATTTCAACCCTCTTGGAACTAAGTAACTAAAACGAAATCGTCTTTGTTANCCCCTTCCTTCCCATCTACCATCAAACTCCTCTCCCACCTTTCCCTAATTTTTGTAATTTTTCCGATCAGAGAAATAAATGGATGTAAATCCCTCAGGGGGGATTTTAGGAAAAGAGGGGGGGGGGGTTCAAAATGGCAGGAATAACAAAAAAGTATTTTGAAATTATCATAAAAAAGAGTTTAAAATTCAGGACAATCATTTTTGTTGATTTTTTCCTAAGAAATATCGACAAGTATCCTTCTTTCCCCTGAAGCTCAGTGTTGAGTCAGATATTCGCATAATCCCTAATTGGAATAGTTTCCCCCTGGATGGGGAACCTGAGAGACAAGGAGGGGGATATGCGGGGGTGGAGAAGGGTAGAGAAAAGGGGGAGAAGGGATTGTGGGGGCGAGGGAATAATTCTAGAAAAGAGGAGATAAATCTGAGATAGAAAGATAGAAAAATTAGTAGATAGACATATATATATATATATATCTACATATATAGACGTACATATGTATGCATACATAGAAAGATTACTTTGTCTAATAGAGCGTATGTGGTTTATAAAATAAAACCTACTTCACTTGGCATTTTAAATTCCCATGGTTCATCCGAGCTCTACAAAAAGAATTTGAGTCGAATTGGTGAAGGGGTTTATGATTATGATCGAAAATACAAGCAGACAAACAGAGATTACTACTTTATAGAAGATGCAGTTTGTTATAATTTAGTGTACAGTCTGTATGTCTGTTTAACAGTTTGTATGTATGTAGTAAAACTCTGTAATTATATACTATACATCTTTATTCTATACTATTTATTCTGTATGTCAGGAGTATATGTTTATCTGTATTATATAGTCTATACATAAGGATGTCTGTATAGAATACTGTCTGTAAGTCAACTATAGTGTTTAATATAAACATTTTCATTATTATGGACGGACGGATTAAAGGTCTGGGGTTTAGTTATACTCTCGGGTGTCACAAAATTTCTTCATTTTTCCAACTTTTTTCTGAGAAAACACACCACCACACACATCTTTTACGGAAATTTTCAGGGCTCCCTTATAATTAAAATTTAATTGCTTCTAACAAAAAGGCTGATGAAGTGTTTTAAAAAGATGATATCTTGCGGCAGAAACTTTAACTATAGCGAGTAAGAACATTGTCAAGATTTTTTCTGTTGTAAAACGAATATTGTTTTCATGGACACCCTTTTTGAAGTCTGAAAGGAGTGTGACAGATATTCAGAAATTCAGGTATTCAGATGTTCAGGTATTCAGATATTCAGGTATTCAGATATGCAGATATTCAGATATTCAGGTATTCAGATATTCAGGTATTTAGATATTCAGATATTCAGATATTCAGGTATTCAGATATTCAGATATGCAGATATGCAGATATTCAGATATTCAGGTATTCAGATATGCAGATATTCAGATATTCAGGTATTCAGATATTCAGATATTCAGGTATTCAGATATTCAGATATTTAGATATTCAGATATTCAGGTATTCAGATATTCAGGTATTCAGATATGCAGATATTCAGATATATTCAGGTATTCAGAAATTCAGATATTCAGGTATTCAGGTATTCAGGTATTCAGATATTCAGATATTCAGGTATTCAGATATTCAGATATTCAGATATTCAGATATTCAGATATTCAGATATTCAGATGTTCAGATATTCAGGTTTTCAGATATTCAAATAATCAGTTGTTCATATATTCAGTTGTTCAGATATTCAGGTATTTAGATATTTAGATATTCAAATATTCAGATATTTAGGTATTCAGATATTTAGATATTCTGATATTCAGATATTCAGATATTCAGATATTCAGTTGTTTAGAGATTCAGTTGTTCAAATATTCAGATATTTAGGTATTTAAATATTCAGATAGTCAGATATTCAGTTGTTCAAAACTCCAAAATCTCACTTATAGCGCCAATATCACAGTTTGAAAATAAAAGTTTTAATTTTATTTTCTCTTTTGGTTTCTCAAATACCACACCTTGAAAGTTAAAGTTTTAATTTTATACCACAGTTTGAAAATAAAATGTATTTACATTTTCTAATTTCTAAAAATTGGCATTTTAAATCTGAAAAGTCTCAAAATTTTTTTTTACAAAATCTGCTCTCAAATAAATAGTTATGAAGTTCCAGTGATTACCATGACACTCTATTTGAATTCGAACAGGACCTGCCCAGTTTGTACCGGCCTGCCAGATAACAGCGTGTACTGACCCGATTCTATAGAACAGTACGCCGCCCTAACCAGAATAACATACGACAGGGGTCAATTTTCTTGGCATAGTCCCGTGAGAGGACTAACTATGACAACTCCCATGGCGCGTTCAGACTTTTTACAGTACCCGGCCTAATCCTAGGCCTATTTCACCGACCCCACTGGCTTAGTCCACCGTGATGAAAAGCAATGTTTATCACAGGTTTGAAGTTGAATTGTACGCACTACGCAGTATTAAGACAATTTGAATGTTGTCACTAAATTCTCATAATTATTGGACATCAGAAAATGCTAAAAAACGGGAAAATGCTGTTTGTCAGTGGAGGGTGTAAGGGTCCAATATGTCCAGAGGGGGACATTACATATTTGGTTGAAAATTCATAATTCTCATTATTTTAACAACGTTATCTTGTGAAGGCTGAGGGTCGGGNACTTACTAACAATGTGAACAAGATACACAAGAGGGGGATTATCTTTAAATATTTTATATATTTTCCATATTTATTCAGAAATATCTAAATATTAAAAGTTCTACAAGTAATCCAAAAATTCTTAGACCAATAAAGAGTGTTTATTTCGAGCATTACAGCTAAAATTGTTCAAAAAAGGGGTTGCAAAGCGCCCTGCAAACCTGGTATAACAAATATGGCATTTAACAGCATCCTCATTAAAATTTATCGTTATTTTGAGATTTTTCAAAACAAACTTGAAATTCTTGCATTATTTGAGATTACATTTAACATGGACGGATTCCATTTTCATGGAACCTTAAATAATATCATGAAGAATATTTTATTTATTTTTATAAAAGCACCAATCGGATTTCAATAAGTTATTTGGTCATTCATTGAAAAAAAAGTTTTTAGGGAAATTTGACTAAAAATTGAAGAGCATCAAAATTAAACGAGTTAGGTGATAGAAATTTATAACGTGAAGCAAGTGTAGTTTATTTAGGTACGGAGAGTTCAACTACTTCTTTAGTTAGGTAATTCGGCAATTTCATTAGTTTAAACTTTACTCTGCATGATCTCATAAACAAATTTAGTTTTCGTAGTTTACGCAATACTCAATGCGTAACCTTATTTCCCCCACACAGCTACTTGACATAGATGGAGAAAAAGATAGATACAAATATATACAGGTTGTCCAAAAATTAATAGATATTATAATTATTTTTTTCTGGCAAATTTTTGTTTCACTTCGGAAGAATTTTTTGACAAGGATTGATTTGAGGAGAGGATGGTTTTGAGGGGGAGGGGTATTTTTTTGTCGACATCCTTTATATATGGAAATACAATATATGAGAATGTATAATATGGCATTCTAATACTAGGTATATATTATCTGGACTGTATAAGTGAGGGTGGGGATTATATTCCATATATTCTGTGTGTATGAGCATAAAAGCTGGGGAAACACAGTGGTATAAACAAAAAGTAGAAAGTATGTATTACTTACAAACAAGGTTCAATACCCTGATTCGGTACATTTAAGACAGGGAGCCCACTGTGCATACGATATATTGAGCCCACTGTGCGCAAATGAGCTGGTTAGTATTGGATAGTTCACTATTGTAAAAAGCTCTATAAGGCTAAATTCTGTTATATTTTATTTTGTTCCTAAAGAATAAAGAATAACCAAGGTATAAGTTATAGCTTAAAGTTCTGTAAATAAAAAAGAATTCAGAATCAATTTAAGTTTTATCATTTTCCAGTTCAGGTTTGATTTGAGACATATTAGCAGCATTTTAACTGCAACTTCACATTAAGCTGTATCTTTTCTTTCATTAGTTTTGGACTCTGCAAATAAAAGGAATTTTCAATTTTTATCTGTTATTGGATTTTTCAAATTTTTAGATTTATGCAAGACTTTGGCTGGAAGGATCAGAAATAAGAACTTGTGATATATATAAATCCCAAGATCAAGTATTGACCTTTATTTTACGGATTGATTAAAATCAAATTCCATATCCTTTGGTAGACATTCCCTGCAGGGATACCTTTAATCAAGGATCAAGCATTGATCTTTATTTTACGGATTGATTAAAATCAAATTCTATCTCCTGTGGTAGACATTCCCTGAAGGGATATCTTTAATCAAGGATCAAGCATTGATCTTTATTTTACAGATTGATTAAAATCATATTCCATATCCTGTGGTAGACATTTCCTACAGGGATGCCTTTAATCAAAGATTAAGCATTGATCTTTATTTTACAGATTGATTAAAATCATATTCCATATCCTGTGGTAGACATTTCCTGCAGGGATACCTTTAATCAAGGATCAAGCATTGATCTTTATTTTACGGATTGATTAAAATCAAATTCCATATCCTGTGGTAGACATTCCCTGCAGGGATACCTTTAATCAAGGATCAAGCATTGATGTTTATTTTACGGATTGATCAAAATCAAATTCCATATCCTGTGGTAGACATTCCCTGCAGGGATACCTTTAATTCAGGGGTCAGACATTTATCCCTTAATTCAAAAGTAAGTATCTTGGATATCAAGCACGCACATCTGCCCCTTTAATAAAAGTAAATTCAACTTATATGAAGCATAAAGTCTGACTGCGTCAACCTTGTTCCACCGGCTAGTCCTGTCCATAGAGCTAGGCACAGTACAAACTGGGATCAGAAAGTTTCACCCGGCTTGGTAATTCAAATGTACTACATCTGCCCGTGCAAGATCCAGCTTTCAAGATTAAGTATACACATGTTCTGCTTAGAGCAGGTTAGGTCAGAAGGAATGGAGGTAGGGTAGGGTCAGGTTAGAAGGGATGAAGGGATGGAGAATTGAAGGAGGGATGGAGGGATGGAGAATTGAAGGAGGGTTGGAGGGGGTTGTGCAGGGTCAAGTTAGGAGGTGGGATGGAGAATTGAAGGAGGGATGGAGGGGGTTGTGGAGGGTCAAGTTAGGAGGTGGGATGGACAGGTTAAGAGGGTGGGAGGGGAGGGATAAACTGTATCTCCGTCTGATACTCTATACATCATGGATTGTCTAGACATCTTCTAATTATTCCCAGATAGATAGATAGATAGATAGATAGATAGATAGATAGATAGATAGATAGATAGATAGATAGATAGATAGATAGATAGATAGATAGATAGATATTCGATATATAGATATTCGATAGATAAATAGATAGAAATTCGATAGATAGATAGATAGGTATTCTATATATAGAAATATAGATAGATAGATAGATAGATAGATATTCTGTAGATAGATAGACAGGTATTTTATATATAGATAGATATTCTGTATATAGAAATATAGATTGATAGAAATATAGATAGATATTCTATATATAGATAGATAGACAGATATTCAATATATATAGAAATATATAGAAATATAGATTGATAGATAGATAGATAGATATTCTATTTATATAAATATAGCATAAATTTTAAATTTTCCATATTATTATGAGAAACAAAATATCTGAAAGAAACTGTCGTATTAATTCTGCCACCCTCTATTGTTTCTCAAGCCATAAATGCGCAAGTAACTTTTGTTTAGAAACTATAACTAAAAATAAAAATCAAAAACATAAATATCTTATTCATACTTGATTATTTATTTATTTATTTTCGTAAACGTACACTATTTAAGTAATTGGTACAATTAAACAGAAGAAAAAAGAACTATAAGAGAATATATCAAAAATGAATACAAATACAAGAAACAAAATCATACTGTAATTAGGTCGTGCATATAAAATTAATAATATCGTCAATCTCAGCTTGGTCAACTCCATTGATAACAATCTTATTGTTTTTTGCAGAAATTAATTCATTTGAAAATGGAATCTTCCATTCTTCTTCCAAGGGTATTTCTTGAAATATCATACAATTTTTTACAATACATTTGTCGATAATATTCAAATCTTTGTTGCATTTGTCTGCAATATTTCTCAGATTTTTTGCAGTTACTGACCTTTGATCAAATTTTAAAAGATTTATCAAAAGTCTGATACAAATTTTTGACGAATTTTCTAATGAAGAAATGAATGAAACAAATCTACTGCAGAACATGGTCATTAAATGAGATGACTGTGACAATAGTTCGATAAAATATCTATGAAAAGTGTTTGGTAATTTAAACACAATTCTAACTGCAGTGTTCCAAGACGAATAAATTCTGAACACATCATTCGAAAATAAATTCCATAAATTGGATCCATATATACTCGTTGCATAAAGGTTATATAATTTAATCAAAACTGTTGAATCTGCAAAGTAAAATTCTTGATTCAGGGAATGAATTTTAGCAATAAACTGTCCACGTTTCTGATTTATATCACGAGTAAATGAATTATCTGTTTGTAGCGTGCATCCAAATTTAAGAGAAACCTTTGTCAATGAAACTAAAATAAAAGCGTAAGAACATCAGGAACTAAAGAATAAAGTTTTGTTCATATGCTAAAAAAGAATTAATTGCGGAAAAAATTAAAAACCGAAGCAATTGATCAAAAAAATTGTTATTCTTTATGAATAAAAAATGTTCTGACCTTTTTTAAGTAGATGATTTAGGATCATCAAAGATATTCGAATAATTGTTTATCTAATCTTCCATTTTTCCTGAATTTGTGTTTATTTATTCCTTTATTTATGCTTGTGCAATGAAGAATAAATATTGAAATATTATACTTATACCTTACCATTAATCTATCTATCTACTACATCTCTTTTATTTAACTATCTATCTATCTATCTATCTATCTATCCATGTATCTATATATCTACATATCTATCTATCTATCTATCTATCTATCTGTCTATCTATCTATATATATATATATATCTATCTATCTATCTATCTATCTATCTATCTATCTATCTATCTATATATCTATCTATCTATGTATCTATATATATATATATATATATCTATCTATCTATCTATCTATCTATCTATATATATATATATATCTATCTATCTATCTATCTATCTATCTATCTATCTATCTATCTATATATCTATCTATCTATCTATCTATCTATCTATCTATCTATCTATCTATCTATCTATCTATCTATATATCTATCTATCTATGTATCTATCTATCTACATATTAGTCTATCTATCTATCTATCTATCTATCTAAACAATATTCCCTCCTACGCCCCCACTCTACTTCTGTATTCCTTCTATTGGCAGATATCAAAATTTATGTCCTGAGATAATATTCAATATTACTCTATATTTGCATGCTATAATGTAACAATCTACAAAAAAATCGCATACCCCATTAAATACAGAATCTACTAAATTATATACACTCCTCTTCAAAATTCTAAGATTACTGGAGTTAGTTATTACTCATAATACGTTACCAGATAACCTACCTTATAACATACATATTCATATGTTTAATGTTGATAAAAAGAAAGATAAGAAAATTTGATTTTGTATATTCATCAAATTTCGATATTTTTAAAACTTTCAGCCGTAGAAAATTATATATGCCCATCTATATTTAGTAATTTTCTCAGCTTTTCTTGCTGATTCACAGGCAAACCTGTCGTACATTTTCCTGATTTTGCTTGGCGGATTTTCTCTTTTAAATCTATATATTTACATACTTTGCTTGTCTATTTCAATAAACGTTGTGTTGGGCCTCACGTGGCCCCAAGGAAGGTTTATGAATGATCAAAATTTCTAAAAATGGCCTCCAACAAAATTCGATTACAAGGATCTATTAAAGGCTAGAATATGCGATATTTTCTATACAGGTTCCAACTTCCAATGTATACAACTTGAGTACACGACCAAGTTGAAGATAATTAACTCCAGGTGTCAATCCATGTTGATCTTATAGGCCACCCTGCCTTTATCAAACGGATATTCACACCTCTTTACAATCATTGACAGATCCACTCGTTGGGCGGAAGCAATACCTCTATCCGCCACAATGTTTATATTCAGGGATATTTAAGGATCCTTTGGATACGAAGAACAAAACCTTCAAAAATAGACTAAATTCATAATTTAATTTTTTGCTGTTAAAAGTTTCAGTATTTCTTTCAAAATTGTCTTCTAAATGGGTATTATTTGCAACAGTGTCGGTTAGACGGAAATCAAAAATATTTTGTATGAATATAGCATATCATGTTTGTGCGATTACATACCTACTTAGCCCAGTCAGTGAAAGCTTATTAGCAGTCTGTATATGGTATATATCTACAGTAAATCGCAGATATTTAAATACATAAGCAAGAGTGTCCTGCATATTTCAGGGCTTTAAATCTAAACCTTGAATTAAAAATAAAAAAGCAGTTTCTAAAAAATTATCAAAAAACTCCCTAAGTTTAATTTACATGTTTTGACTTGCTAAAGGTTTTTGACAGATTGGTAAATGCCGGGGCAGAATTCACACAAATAGTTCAATTAAGGAGGCCTATGATAGACAGGGTCCTGTAAAAAGTCTGGCCGCGCCATCAAACTTGAAACCGGGTCAACATAGGATAAGGTCGGGCCGGTACAAGCCGGGCATCACCAAGGTCGGTACAAGGAGTCGGTCCGGCTCGAATTAAAATTGACTCTAGTCCACTGTGAATTTTAGTTTTACCACCATAAAAGAAATCATTAAAAACTAAGGAAGCAATGATTTTTGTTCTGCCCCCCCCCCCCTTCCATATTCCAGAACTACTTGTACACTGTAAAAAGTTAATCTTGACTTGTCTCTGGCAAATATCTCTATGTTTTTACTTCGAACTAGGCAGAAGGACGTTTTGACTAGTTTAGATTTGAAGCATAGTATGAAAAAAAAGAAAATGTATCCGGCGATATATTGGAAATTCAAATATTTTTGTTCTTCTCAATAGCACCACGATAAGGGTTATGGTTGAAATCATATCAGATTTTATTCTAAAGTACTATTTAGTTTAGTTTTACGTGTGGAAAAGTGATTCTCTTACAATAATGTATTACAACAGTTTGCTTCATCCTGAGAAAAAAATTTGGCAGACAAAATTTTTTCATCGGGCACACCGATCTAGACAGATGAAAAAGGCCAAATTTATGCAAACTACTGTTACGGATTTAAAACTTTTTACTCTCCCTGTTCAAAAAAGATTTAAAATATATTGCTTTGTTTTGACGTGGAGGTAAAGTAAATGCAAAAAAGATGTATCCATAGCTTGGAACTTTAGAATTGACTTTTATCCAGATCGCTAAATCTGAATATCCAATGTGGACACTATTAATTTCTTGCTAAATCCGCTCTTTTTAAAGTTAGAGAGTCCCTCCCGTCTCTGCATATTAAGCTTAATCAAATTTCTCGGTTAGTCTCAAGATTAATAAAAAGAGAGGATCAAGCATTGATCTCGATATCCACCATTTCTAAGTTCCCAGCTCTTAAATCATCTATATTATAACATTGAAATGTATTGTTCCATTCGTTAAATAGAACTTTGGAAGAGAATAGAAAACTATTTATTAATTTGGATAATTGAATTAAGTAAATCAATTAGAGATGTGTCGATCATAAAATAATTAATAAATACTCAACTCCCTTCCTTTCTTAACCCCCCCCCCCCCCCCCC
>NW_019396715.1:97988-157706 GCF_000591075.1 Eurytemora carolleeae
TTTCATAATTCGAAGTAACTAGTTAGAGAGATAGATTTCATAATTCGAAGTAACTAGTTAGAGAGATAGATTTCATAATTCGAAGTAGATAGTGAGAGAGAGAGATTTCATAATTCGAAGTAACTAGTTAGAGAGATAGATTTCATAATTCGAAGTAGATAGTGAGAGAGATAGGTTTCATAATTCGAAGTAAATAGTGAGAGAGAGAGATTTCATAATTCGAAGTAAGTAGTTAGAGAGAGAGATTTCATAATTTGAAGTAAATAGTGAGAGAGTAGAGCATACAGTTTGATTTTTTTTAAGAAGATAAGTTATGTTTAAAAATATGTAGTAGTTCAATCTAAAACTTTACGTAAGTAGGGAGATAGTGAACTTGGTTTCTCTCAAACATCAAGTCTATATCTAATCTAATTTATTTTTACATTTTACTTACTTTGCTTTACTTTCCATGTTATGTACAAACTAACCTACTGTACAGTGAGACACATTCAACTGTGGAATAGGAAGACGACATTGAAGCAATTTTATGTGTTTTGGATATTGTTATAAAGCAAACAACTTTACTACGGAGGTAGGCGATTATATCAATATAATGAAGACGGCTATTTTATTAAGTTTTAGTTGTTAAAAAGCTTTTTTCTAATAACAAGTTTACGATTCAGTAATTGTCATCATCTCTTTGTTTCCATGTTTGTGCACATCCATACTGTTTAAGAACTTGATATAAATTAAGATTTAAACCGAAAGTCGTCTTCATTATATTGATATAATCGTAGTATTTTGTGAATCAACTTATTAAAGGGACTGTTCAGGTATGAAATGAAAGGCTAAAACCTAGAAATTTTTGGAGTTGATCAAAACCAATAATAGTTCTATCTGATGTCCCTGTCTCGAGAAATTAATATATAAAACTGTGTCCGAGTTTATACAAAAACTAATATACGGGACATGGTATTTGAATCAAAGTGTACAACAGATAATTTTCAGAAAATACGGAACGGATCTGAAATTACATTAACCCATAGGTGCCTTGCCTAGAACCATTAGACACGCTCCAATTATATTTTTAGGTTTTCTTTAAAATTAAACTATGTACTTTTTATGTCGATTTAGGAAAAAAATTCCGCTTTAAGAAAGTTTTACAAAGATATTTGCAATTATTCAAAACATAAGTCTTATCAAAAATTTAACTTTATTAGGTTCACAGGAAGTTTTAAAAAATATGCAAAAAAAGATTTTTTTTTCACTGACACCCCTAGCCTTATTATGTTAATATAATTCACCAAAAACATACTGCAGTCCTTCAAATTATCATACAGGGAAATTTTCATCATTCGAAATATCCCAGGAAAAGATTTGATACAAATCTATCGAAATGTTATGAATTTTATAATTATGTTCAAATGTTTGGATCGGACCTAGAGGATCGGACCTAGAGTATCGGACCTAGAGGATCGGACCTACAGGATCGGACCTAGAGGATCGGACCTAGAGGATCGGACCTACAGGATCGGACCTATAGGATCGGACCTACAGGATCGGACCTACAGGATTGGACCTGCAGGATCGGACCTACAGGATCGGACCTACAGGATTGGACCTACAGGATCGGACCTACAGGATCGGACCTAGAGGATTGGAGGGACGTAAGAGGTTTCGTGATTATATAAACAGTATTTATCATATAAAGAGGAAGTTCAAGAATTTTAAGAATTCATGTTAAAGGGACTGTAAGCATAATTTCAAGTGACCCCCCATACAAATATGGCAATGGCCGATTCGCAATAGTACCTTTGAAACCTTTATATGATCAATATATAAGGTGAAGATATTGTCGTTTTTCTAGCATGAAAAGTGTATAAATCTGATCATTTCTTTATAATGCGGATTGCGCAAGTCAATTTTTAAGAGAGCCCACATTTTAAAATAATCAGTTTCAAAATCATAAACATTGATAAATAGTTCTGCTTTATCAGACAAGGCTTTTAAGGGTACTGATGTGAATCGGACATTGCCATATTTAAAATCCTATTTAATTTTGCTTTGCTGGGTGTCAAAATGGCTTAACTGATGAGGCCCAAATATACTACAAGAGAGGTTTGTAAATTATGGCTGGTAAAAATTTTTTAAAAAATGTCGTTAAAAAGCTTCGGAAAAATTTAAAATCATCAATATTTTGCATAGTATCTTTGTAAAATGTAATAAACCATCAATAAATCCAACCAGTCAGAGCTAGATACATATATTCAGTTTATCATGGTTTGGTCTGTAATTCAACTATCTTTAAATTAACAGAGTTTTCTTATTATACTATCTTATTTAAACGTTTATGCTGATCAACAACAACGTAAAACTTATCTATAATATGTCCTATTGTGATTAAAATGCACAGGGATTTATTTGTGTATCTATAATTGGCTTGTCTGTCCGTCAAAACTTAAACGGCTGAACCGATTAGGTCCATTTTTATTGTGGTAACTTACATTACTGGTCGAAATTAAAAAAGTTGTTGTTAAAAATTTTCCATCTCTATATTTTAGGGGGGGATGATAGTTTCCTACTTGTGTGCTCAGTTAGCTGTACTGTACACTTACAACTGTTTACTAATAATGATATACTATAGGTTAGGCCAGAATCTCCTTATAATAAACAAATATGCAGTACGCTCTCGGTATTCATGGCCTATACATCATCACTATGTACACCTCGTTGCTTTATTCATGGAAATGTACGAAGAAACAAGTTTTGAATACGAATTCAACAAACGTTAACCTTACAGCCAAAGAGAATAGAATATATATTAAAGTGGAATTTAAAGAATCTCTCGGCATGAATTTTTTCAGTCCCTTTCAGTCTGAAAGGGAGTTCAAAGTGCAAAAATCATGTAAATGTTCACAAATTATATGCAGTAGAGTACATTAATACAGTATGTTCCCTAGACTATCTATTTCAATTTCGATTTTTTTAAAGCTGTAAAATAAACTTTATAATGAATTATGTGAATAAAAGACATCATTTGATTTATAGTTATAACGGAAAATCATCGTTTGTAAAGTGAAACGCATAGAGTCTATGTGAAATGATCATTGGTCAATGATGAAACCATTAATTTTAGATTTTCTATAAAATGATGTTCCAGGGCTCAAAAGGTTATATAGTGCAAATATGTGAAGTACACCTGCAGTATGGAAACAGTACAACAAAATGGCCGTTTTACACTTTTTTCTAGTAAATTCCCCTCTAATATATATTCTATTATCTTTGCTTACAGCATTGTTCTATTTTACGAATAATTCATGTTTAATTTGTGAACTGGGGGTCGAAAGTTAAACCTTGCTGAGACATAGGACCGAACAATTAATTTAGTATGAGAGATAATTATGAATAAGCATTTATAAATAAATTGATGAAAATAAATATTTGTGTATATTAATTAATGTTTACTCTATTCAAAGATCAGAAATGAACATTCACAAATTATTGTATGTCATTAACATTCAATGAAGGTAGATAATAGATATGGCTGTAATCCAGGAGTCTATATAATTCCATTTCTGATCCCAAATGATTTCGGGGTTAAAAGTACATTAAGGGGCATGAAAATACACTTTATGTGACATTGTGAACTTTTTTGTGTCCGTGTGTAGCAAAGATAGAGGCCCCATAGCAAGGTTGTAATGCAAGGAAAGTTAATTGCTGTCGCGTATACTCTGCGTACATATTGAAACCAGTTCTCTCTGGGCGGAATTTGTAAACAAGAATAGATGCATCAGTGTGCGTTTAGTATCCTAGGAGGTTAAAAGCATTAAATTTAGATAATTTTGATAATTCACATAATAGTTTCTTATGACCAGAATATTTTCTTAATTTTTTTATGTGAAAGATGGATCCCATGTCAGGCTTCAACATCCGTCTTGTGTTTACATTACCGCCCAGAGACAGTACACTGCAGTACAAAAGATGCGTACACTTCTGAAATAACTTTCCTTGCATTACATCCTTGCCCCATAGTAAATTACAGCGTACAATGTCCATATAACTAAATTTGCCGATTACTAAATACATAAATCATGTATTGCAATTAACTCAATCAATATACGTAGATATAAATATCTCCATCATACCCATATTATAATTAGTAAATACGTAAATCATGTATTGTAATTAACCCAATCAATATAAGTAGATATAAATATCTCTTTTATACCCATATTATAACTAATAAATACGTAATTATCATGTATTGTAATTAACCCAATCAATATACGTAGATATAAATATCTCCTTTATACCCATATTATAATTAGTAGATACGTAATTATCATGTATTGCAATTAACCCAATCAATATACGTAGATATAAATATCTCCTTTATATCCATATTATAATTAGTAAATACGTAATTATCATGTATTGTAATTAACCCAATCAATATACGTAGATATAAATATCTCATTTATACCCATATTATAATTAGTAAATACGTAAATCATGTATTGTAATTAACCCAATCAATATACGTAGATATAACTATCTCTTTTATACCCATATTATAATTGCTTAACTAAGTTATATAAAACAGCGCATAACTTGTAATTACGCTGTTAAGAATTAATGATAATCTAAACTGAAGAAATATAGCTTGTTGAAATAGATACTTTGTAATGTTTACTGAGAGAGAGTTAAGACATTGATAGTTGCGAGATCGTTTCCTAGTTGAGGCATTGATAGTTCAAGATCGCGCCCAGTGGTAGTGGCGTTGATAGTTTACGGAGTAATAGCCGTGTGTTGATATTGATAGTCAAGAAAACCTTAGTCTTACCTAGATAGGTACTTGTTCGAGAAACTGTGTACTACAGATGTAAATGTAAAAAAATGTAAATATGAAGTAAACATCCTGCAGTATGGAATTTTTTCTACAACTTGACATCATCATACTTCCAATTGTTTACAAAAACAGTATGATTAATTTCTGCCCCTAATATCAATCAATTAACATTTGGGATCGTTTTGAATAAACTATTTGGACCCCTGCTGTACTCTAGTGAATAGTTAAGGCAGTTAACAAAAATTAAAAGGACTTTTGAGGTTATTTCAAGTTAGCCTTCATTTACAGAGTTGCAGGCCCAAGTCACAACGATACCCATCCAAGCTTTTTGGAAGAAATCGTTGCTTGTCTAGCTTATGAAGAGATAGTTTCCTTCATTTTTGTCGCTTCTATATGAACCCACAATTGAAAAATTTCAAATATCGATGTTCAAAACAAGGATATTTTTGATCATCATACAAAGCTTTAAACGTAATCTTATCTATTCTATTCTATTCTATTATATTCTGTTCTTTTTTCTATTCTGCTCTATTATATTCTAATCTATTATATGCTATTCTATTCTATTCTGTTCTATTATATTCTATTCTAGTATATGCTATTATATTCTATTCTATTCTATTCTGAATTATTTTATTCTTATCTATTCTATTATATTCTATTCTATTTCTATTCTGTTCTATTATATTCTATTCTAGTATATGCTATTCTATTCTATTATATTCTATTCTATTTGCTATTCTATTCTATTATATTCTATTCTATTTGCTATTCGATTCTATTATATTTTATTCTATTCTATTTGCTATTTTATTCTATTCTATTAATACGTATTTCTTAATATTTGAGGGCACCATTAATTTCTCCCTTGTAGACAGATAAACAGATAAAGATAAGTATAGATAGATGATAGATAGATGGATAGATGGATAGATAGATAGATAGATAGATAGATGGATAGATAGATAGAGAGATAGACAGGAGGAGGTCATCATTAATATACCTTAGATTTGGTTCATTTCTTTGCATTACACAAATATTTGAGTCCTAGAAGTTTTTATCACCGTTAGGAATTCACCTGAGACCATTGGAGTCCTTCAGACTCATTATATTATGCTTGGAGGACAACGTAGAATTCTACCGATTTGGTCTGCATATAAACTTTAAGTAACCATCCATTTATTAGTGGCATGTTCAATTCTCGACAGAACTCTTTAAACGATTGTCTAAACAAGGAAATCCATATTTTTCTTTCTGAAATTTGATCGTTTCATTTGTGGTTTCTTTCTTCAATGCGGGTTAAGACAATAACAATATTATAAATTGGATGTGTTACTCTACTGTAGGAAGGTATTTAAAATTACGTCAACATGTCCATTTAATAAATATCTATCTTAGTAAGCCCTAACCTTGTAAATATATTTTCGTATTGAATGCGCTGACCGCTACATCGGTCCGAGCACTAGTTGTATCTTTAGAAAATAAATGTTAGTTCTATGTAAATTCTTTTATTAGTAAGGACGGGTTGAGTAGATAGAATTGCTCGTACACTTCGTGTACTTAAAGTTTATCCGGAGAGACTGGCTAATATTGGTTATATATCTTTTGTTTATTGCTGTATAGAACTTTCGTAGATAATTGTAAATATACCGTATATGCCTAATACACTGAATAGCACTGGAGATAAATCAAAGATGAATACAAAGAAATATTATTTAGAGATTTTATAAACAGGGTTTCCTGATATCTCGGATACCAGGTGTCTTGATATGTAGGGGATGCTACTTGGGGGTACAGGGTGTCCTTTTATCTTGGATTCTAGATGGTACAGGGTGTCCTGATATCTTGGATTCTAGATGGTACAGAGAGGGGGGATGAGGGGGAGGGGGAGAAGAGAGAAAGGGAAGGAATGGAGGGAATAATACCTATATTCTTTAAGAAACCAAATAGCAATAAATAGTTGTAATCACAAAAAAAGAAGTGTTTTCATGTTGACCATTTCAGTAGTTACATAAATTTTTCCCTTTTTTTGTTAAATTTTTTTTTTTTAGGAACCATATTGAACAATGTCCGTCCAAAAAAATTATAACTTGAAACAACTAGTTAAGCAATCTTTTGAGGAAAATTATAATAAAGTCTACTTTATGTTGAAAAAAAATATTTAAATTGTTTACAACATTTTTCCATGCAAAAGTTTTTATTTCAGTCTTCAAATTTTCTGAAAGTGATCGTTTTCAAAGAAAAATTCTTTTCTACGATGTAAATATGTTCCAATATAAAGATCATGTTAAACCCTATCCCTGCTGGGGGGTCCCCCCTCTAAATCCCATGCTTGAAGACAAATATGACAAATGATACATCATTGAAAAGCTCTCATGCTCTACTTTTAGAATCTACAATAAAATTAGCAAATTTGCAAAAATTGAATATTTTTTTTGCAAAATCCAGTTAAATTATGAAAATGTTTGCCAAAAAATGTCCGAAAAATGATAAAATATACATTTTTGAAAGGCCCTTGACCATGCCATGTTTAGTATACAAAAAAATTACAAAATTTTAAACAACATGATGTGTAATTCAGAAAAACTAAAAATGTGCAAATTTATTTTGACAGGTTGTATGCAAATAATTTGCAAAAATGTCTGTGGAAAACTTGTGCAATCCGTTTCCTTTTGACATATAGGCTTACCAAAAGCTAAATATTATCAAAATCTGACAACTGAAAGTGGGTCAAAACAAAAATGTAGTTTGTTACAGGAAAAAAAAAGTCATTTAGGCAGTGTGCCTGAGGACTCAGGCAGTTGGCATAAAAGCCGAGTTTTAGACCTAAAGGGAGGACTAAGGGTATTTAGGAAAACTCAAATAATTTCAACAGCCTCAGAATATTACTTTTTGAGTTATGTAAAAAAAATTGCCTCCTCCCCCGCAGGAATAGAGTTAAAATGTTTATACAAAACAGTTTGCTTAACTCCATAGAATCTGAGTAAAAAAAAAACATAAAATACAAAATATTATTTTTCCTCAAGCTGGTATACGGTGATAAACAGACAACTCTCTACTGTAACTTGTAAAAAGAATTTCTAATCTTTAATTGTTGTGACCGATATTTTTGTTTCTGGTCACCATAAACTATTTATACTATCTTCAGAAAAAAATGTTTTTTTTGGAATTAAAATATCGTCTTTGACTTGTAAAATGTTCCCTCCGTCCAATGATGTGTATTCACCATAAATAAAGTGAAACTACCACTTCACTTATATCCATACCAATAAAATACAGTGCGGGGGAGGGGCCGGGTAGAAAATACAAAGATAGATAGATAGATAGATAGATAGATAGATAGATAGATAGATAGATAGATAGATAGATAGATAGATATATAGACAGACAGAAAAATAGAAAGATTTAGGTGTCCTATGAGTCCTGTAAATCAGCAATATATAATATGTAATATCCTCCTAGCGCTGGCCAAATTTTGGAATATATATCGAGTAAAATATATCGAGTAAAATATATTGAGTAAAATAAAATATATCGAGTAAAATATATCGAGTAAAAAAATGGAATGCGAATTAAAGAAGAAGAATTACAAAAAGACTGGAATCAAAAGGGGTAAAAACGGAAAATTTAGGAAAAGACGATGATAAGATAGTTCCAAAATAATCAATCATATAAAACAAAAAATGATGTTTAGACAACAAAAAAATCAAAAAAGAAGAAAAAAACAAGGAAAATGATTGATTAAATATTATTTCTGATTGTGTAAACATTGAGAGACCAGATAGTTTCAAAATAATGTCATAGAGACGTTAGAGTTTGTACGAAATTTTATAACTTTGATTAGATATTTAGAATCGCCTGGCTATTATTCCAATATCATCTAACCCCCTAACCCCCCTTCCCCCTTCCTTAGAAAGTGAAATGTTTTTTTGCGTTGTTACAAAAAACTAGTTTTCTATAATTGCAAACATGTTTAGCAAAATTGTATAAACTCATAAAAAATAGTTGCTTGAATAGTTGGAAGTTTGACACGTGTTCACAAGTATTTAAAAAGTCCAGAAAATAATTCAGAAAACATGTTTTAATATCAGTGATCAATTCTGTCAATTTTCTTCTTTGTATTTGTTGCATAAATACAAAAAGTACGGAAATTATCAATCTTTTCATCTTTTAAAAGGACACACACAGAACGGTTTAAAATAAGCTCATTTTAAAATTACATAAAATGAATAGTCTTCTTTAAAAAGGGAAAAAATATATTACAAAAAATTTATTATTGTAATAAATATCCCCGAGTACTATATCAGGGAAACCTGATCCCTTATCTATATTCCTTCTAATAACTAATATCATCATTTTATGCATACCTTGTAACCAAATAAAAGATTAACTTTATCGTTTATGAACCTTGTAAATATATAAGTCCTGGTTGGGTGCCCGCTACGCCGGTCACCCTATTTGACCTGTAACCTTATGCTTCAATAAATAAATAGTTAAGTGTAAAACTTCGCGTTGAATGGACCTGGCTTAAACCCTAGGTAGAGAAGATAGAAATACAGTGCGTTTTTTGTAGTTAAGACTAATTCGGAAAGACTGGCATTTTGTGATATTATTTTCAAATTTGATTGCTATTCAATTATATATTCTTATTTGAACTCCCAGTGGGGTATATACTTTATGCTATAGTAGTGTGCAAAATGTTGAAGTAAGGTATATAGTAGTGTGCAAAATGTTGAAGAAAGGTATATAGTAGTGTGCAAAATGTTGAAGTAAGGTATATAGTAGTGTGCAAAATGTTGAAGTAAGGTAGATAGTAGTGTGCAAAAAAGGTATATAGTAGTGTGCAAAATGTTGAAGTAAGGTAGATAGTAGTGTGCAAAATGTTGAAGTGAGGTATATAGCAGTGTGCAAAATGTTGAAGTAAGGTATATAGTAGTGTGCAAAATGTTGAAGAAAGACATCAAAACATAGAATTGCATATTGACATAAATATTGCTTTTATAAATTTGCCACAGATTTGAACAGTAGGGATGCTCAATTATATCTTTTGACATTGACGAAATAATTTTTTGTTAAATTTTCACTATCTTCAAATTTTCATTACATTTTAAAATATAAAAATTAGCATTTTTCTTTGAAACAATTTTGTCGAAAAAGTCGATGAAAGCCTAGTTTGCACGTGTTTTCAGAAAACTTGGATAATTTCGAATATTTTATATTTACTTGAGGCAATGATTGCTCCCAAGCAGGAAATATTGGAAAATTCAGAAATCCCACGAAAAGTTAGAGTTAGGGGGGGCATTTAGGGCTTAGGGGCCCCGAGCACTATAGTTTCAGTAGAAGTAAATATTTCCATTTACTGATAGCGCCGATTTAAGGATTCATAACCTAATTGGATAATGAGATAGGTAGAACGATAGATGTTACCGCCATACTATTTCTATTGGTTCAAAATAAACAACAAACATATGACTGACCTTTGATTAGATCAGGCGCTATTGGACTCGGCATACAGGAGCGCTAGATCATCTATTTACGCTAACTCAAATAGTATTATTACAATTCACATAAATAGTTAACTTCGCAAAATACCATAATTAAGAACATTTTATTTTAGTTTCAAACTTTAAACGATGTTCTAAAACACAGTTTTACCAACGAGCTTTTAAAAGAAAGAAAAATTTGGAATCCTGATATACAAATTTCAGCCAAGATGTTGTGTTTCGTATCCATAGGATCTTTAAATATCCCTGAATACAGATGTCTGCTGATTGGTCGTGTACAGTACTTGTAAACAATAAAACATGCTATGGAAAATATCGCATATTTTAGCTGATAATCGATCTCTGTAACTCTCTTATTTCTGGCTGTGGCGTACATGAAAATTCAAAACAGTAATACTGCATAAAATATACATCTGCCTTCTGTTGAGATTGAAGAGAATCTAAAAAATATATTTTTATTTTAATCAAGAATCATTTAATTTTTATTAAAGGATCCAAAATTATAAAAATAAACTTATAGAAACATAGAAATGATTATAGATAAATAGATTAATAGACAAATACTGAGAATAAATATAATAAATATAATGAATATATTGAATTAAATGAATAGATGATAAGCAGGTAAATAAGAGGATGAATAGACGAATATATTGATAAGGTAAATATATGAATATATAAATAGATTAATACATTAATAGATAAATAGATGAATAGACGAATAGATGAATAGATGAAAAGATGAAAGGATGAATAGATAAATAGATGAAAAATGAATAGATGAATGAAAATAAATAAATGAAAGATGAATAGATGATTACTTGAATTGATGAATAAATAAATATATGAAAGATGAATGGGTGACTGGATAAATATATGAATAAATAAATAGATGAATAGATAAATATATGGAAGATAAATAGATGAATAGTTGAATACATATAAGAAAAATGAATAAATGAAATAATACATTTTCCCAATATTTCCCTAATAGAATAAATTGGACTAATCTGATGGATATTATTGGAAACAAATATTAAACAATTTTAAGAATAAATGTTCTCCATTTAAAATCCCCCTACTCCACTCCCCCACCCTTCACTAAGGTTTATGAAGGATCAAAATTTCAAATATTTGTCTCCATCAAAATTTGATCTTCATAAAATTTTTGAAAATTTTAAAAAACTCCGAAATTTTTTGCCCTTTACTGCCTACCGCTCCCTTCACTACCTTTCCCTCCCTTTACTACCTACCCCTCCCTTAACTACCTCCCCCTCCCTTCACTACCTTCCCCCCTTCCATATTTTCGAAATTTTTTTCATTATTTTGACTACATACTCGAATAGCCATTTGAAATTGATTCAACATATCCTTGAGGCTAACTTTTTCCTTTTATCTTCTCTGAAACCCTGGGGGTCAAAAGGAAGGGGGAGGGTACTTAAAACAAGGGGCCTAGGTTTGAGAGAAGGGGGGGGTTAGGGGGGCTTAATCGTATATCCTCCTTCTGTTACCCTTTCAGCGGCCTCAGGATGTTTTTTATATCTTTGTTTCTTTGAAGTTATATGAATTCAAACCTTTTTCCTAAACTCCCCCCACCCCGTCTCATCTTTTTTATATCCCCCTTTCCTTCCCCCCTCCCCCCGTATTTTGTAGAATGTATTGGTATATCTCGAAGTCAACATGAAAGGATTGAAATGAAGAGACAAGTGTCTACAAACTGCGGTTTATACTAGGGGAATTTTATCCCCCCCCCTTCCACACCCACGCCTTGAATCCCCCCCCCTCCATTGGTCGGTAGTAGGAGGGGGGGGGGGAGTAATCTTCTTTTCCTTCACGGGGATTTAAAAAGAATTCTAGTTTAATACTTTACATTTTAAACTTTGTTAACAACGCCAATCTTTAGAAAACAAACTTCTATATAAAGTTAGGGTAATTAATTACCATCCCAACATTATGAAGTAATTAGCATTGATTTAAAATTTTCCATCCCTCCTTTCTGCTGCAAACTTTAATCTTTCAACATAATCATATGGAAAAATTATGCATGAAGGGTTAAAAAAATACATGAGGGAAAATTATCAAAAAAGTTTTTAAAACAGTCAAAGACATCAAATAATGAGGTTTAAAAAGCCGTTTTAATTTTTGTTTGATTTTGTATGTATCCCTGTATTCTTGATTTTAATATAATCTTATAAAACCGGATTCTTTTGTTAAGTTGTCTGCATTTGAATCAAGATTGGACCCAAGTAAGTTAGATTTTAAATACTTAGGTCAAAGTCTTAAATAAACCAAGCTTAAATAGTCTTAAACAAGTATGAGTTTCTAACTTGACATAGTTGAGATAGGAAAATGTGGTACATTTTTCAGGCTTTCTAATTTTTGAGAAATTTTAGACCGCTTACTTTAATAATTAAGATGGTAAGTATCGCTTTAAAAATATTCAAAAAGTATATCATATAAATATTAAACAAAATTTCTTTTGAAAAATATTTATTTAACCTATATTTATAAATACATTTTACATAATCATAGCAAATCTCCCATCTATATATAAATTTGGCTTGTCTGTCTGGGTGTCTGTTTGTTTGTTTGTATCCAATAAACGTCAAAACGGCTGAACCGATCGGGCCCAAATTTTTTGTTGGACATCACGTGACCACAGGGAAGGTTTATGAAGGATCAAAATTTCAAATATTTGTCTCCATCAAAATTTGATCTTCATAAAATTTTTGAAAATTTTAAAAAACTCCGAAATTTTTTGTGAAATCCGCGAATTATTTTTGTTTTGTTTTACAATGTACACAAAGAGAACATGTTCACAATTAATTTAGAAGATGGGCGCGAAGCGCCCTCTAAGGCTAGTAAGAATACATAGCAAGAGTGCATGAAATTTCGTCTTGAAATTTGTATAAAAATTTATTTCATCTGTTATGCTTCATCATTGGTCTGCACAAAATGAAACCTGCTGTGATGTTCGCAGCTTCAAAGGGTTTGAATACGATTTATAAAAATATATTCAAACATCTTTGTAGAGTCATAAGTTTTTTAATAATTCTTAAGAAACTGCTTAAAAGAAACTACTTTTAATTTAAGGTACATTAATAGCCCTGAACTATGCAGAACAGCAATAGATATAATAAACTCGTTTTTCCCCGGCATTTAATCTTAAATATGTTGAGAATACAACATTATAAAAAACTATGCTGTATGTATTCATACATGTCAACTTTGACACCGTTTTAAATCAATTTCTCGAGACAGTGACATCAGATAGAACTAAATATTAGTGCAATCAACTTCTAAAATGTTTAGGCGATACCCTCTCATTTTACCTTAACAGTCCCTTTAATCAGCAGATTTTGTACAGAAACATAACCATTCTTCACTGTTTGGTTCTCCAAAATAGATAATATCATTATTTTTATTATTATTATATAGATAATATCATTATTTTTTTAGGCGTAAACTGACTAATGATTAGATTGGAAACGTTGAAAAATGGACCTTTTTATAAAAATGGCCTGGATCTTCATGACCTTGACAACAGCAGGTAAATAAAAAACCATTGTCGAATTTTTAACCATGAAGTTCCTTTTTCAGGTGCTACACCCTTTGAAGACACGGCATTCCATTTAGCAAAATCATTGGTTCTGAAACCAAATAGTATTTTACAAGGTCTTGCTTTGCACCGAGTCAAGCGAACCCCTGACTATGAAGAGTTTGATTTTAAAAATCTGGGAATTAATGTGAAACTAAAAGATGTTAACACAAATACCAATGCTGGACATATTGCAGACATTACTGTTAATGACCTGGCAAAGCTGCATCTTCCATGTATTTATGGTAAAGTTCTCAAACTAAATATCGAATATAACCAAAACCAAGAACAACTCAATACAACTGTAAAATATATTTTTCCAGAAAGAAATAATTTCTCTGGAACTTTTGAATTAGAACAAACCAAATTAGAAAACACATTACAGACAAAACTAAAATATCTGAACAGCCCCTGGAAGGTGGATATCCAATCAGCAGACAAGATGCATCAGGCAGTGGTTTCTGTAAGCGAGCATAACAAGTATACTATCAAAGCTAACATAGATCCTGGAGTAATAATAAGTTTAACAGTGGAAGACCAGGCTGGCAACAATGTGGTTGATTTACTGATAAATGTTCAAAGCTGGGAAACAAAGATTAGAGTAGATGACTCTGTATACCAACTATTTCCCTCTGATTTTAAAGGGAAAAAGTTCAGTGAACTAAAAATGGAAGACCATGTTGATTTTATAGAAATTTCATTTTTTAGCGGAACCTTGAAATGCAACCTAGAATTTTCAAAACAAACAGGAAACATTAAAATGTCTGCTTATTTTAATTCAAGGGTTTTACTTGACTTAAGATTTGAACAGAAAAATGACAAGATAGATGAGTATTATCATGAATATGAGATGTCCTATCAGTTAGGCAACCTTCTATTCAACTATAAGATTCACGGCAAAATAAGGTTTCAAAAAAAGGTTGAAAGACGAGTGGACGATGGCAATTATATGAAGCAAATAATGATGAATATAACATGGCTTCCAATATATCCATACCAGCAAGAACTAAAATTAGAAATGTTTATGGATGGTAATTATGGTTATAATGTACACAAAACATACAAATCAATTAAAATAAAAGCATCAGAACAAAGAAACCAGATGTTTGCTGTTGAGACAAATATTACATACACAACTAAAGATCCATGGAAGGGTTCATTCAACGCAGAAGTTTTATTTAATTCATCATTTGCTCAAGGTCTAAGATACTACAACAAGTATATAGATTTCTCTCAAGTTTCTCTCACAGCTGAAGTGGATTCAAATTCAGCCTCTGTTTATATATTTAAGAACAAATATCCTCTTTTCAACATAGATATTATGAGGAAACTGTATCAATACTGTGTCAAAATGTCAGTATTTGAGATTTATAAATCAAACCCTCTATTTCCCTATTCTATTCAAAACCTGTTTGGTGACCAAGAAAGTTTTGATATTCATGAATTTGACTTTGAAGTTAACAGCAACACTCGGTATATAGGAGTTTCTGGAGTTCTCAGTACAAGTGAAACCATCAGTAAATTAGATTTCAAAATGGGAAAAAATTTAAGAAGTGGAAAATTTGTCATCACAGCAAATGATCATGTTTGGCTTTATGCTGAATTGAAGGAAGATGGTAACCTAACAAATCATTTGGAGGTTCAAACTCTGCTTGGTATATTCACATGTAATTACAGGATCATAGATAATGGGAACTCACCAATCAGCTTTCTAACTTTTCTTCAACAATTGTTCAGAAATGAAAAAAATCTGTATGAGATTGAGTCGACCCAAAATGCGATTTTAGTAGATTATGAAAGTTTAAACAGCTATAAAGTTCAAATTAAGACGGGAGAAGATTTTGAACTCAACCTGGATTCTAGTACGTCAATCACCATCACTAATTATAATTATGATTATGATTATCTGAATATTAGAAAAGAGGCTCAGAAGATAAATATATATGAAAATGGAAAGTTTTACCTGGACCCAAGTTCTACGCCCTTTAGGATCTCAGCTAATTACGAATTTAAAGAAGATGATAAGAAAGAAAAAATGTTAGATCTTGATTTTAGTATAACAACTGCCAATGTGTGTAAACTCTTTATTTATAATTTAGTTGATTTAGAGGCAGAAGTAGGTGGTCTAAATTACATTTCTCTCAAGTCAACCATAACGAATGTGAACAATCTTACAGTAACTAATGCTGGAGAGTCCGCCTTTATAAACTTAAATGGTGTTCAATTGTTCTCATTTGAAGTAGCTTCAAACACAGAAAACTTTGAAATCAAGATGAATATTCCAAACTCGCTGATATCAGACTCTACTACCGTTGATATTGATAAACAAGATGTGTTTACAGTTGTTGTTTACTCCAGTGCAACTACAATACTGGGAATGTATATCAAGGGAAGAGATAACTGCATAAATGATTACAGAACTCCATCACTAGAATTATCCAAATATCATAAGGTGAGGTTGAATATTGAATCAATGATGTTAGGTTCATGGAGGGGGGCAACCAACCTATACAGATGTATGGGTAATGAATTTGCTTGGAGACTTGTTTGGATGGGAGCAGGTATAATAGAAGATCAAGATCCAATTGAAGAGAAGAACATGGATTATGGAATTGAATATTATGATATGAATACTATAGATAGATATGACCAGTATAAACCAGAATAAATGTTTTCATTGTTATCTCTTTTGAAATTTGAAATTTAGAAATGTTTTTTAGAATTATGCAATTTTTACTATTTTCTGAAGTTTTTACAAAAAAAAGCATTCTAATATTTTGAGTGATTTCTTTTGCATGGGTTGGGATAACACCAAGAAAATCAAATCACAATATTTTTACAAAAGAAATGTGAAACAAAGCCTGCAGGAGCTAACTATTCAGACTATACTATTCAGCTCATACTTTTATTATATTTAAACATTATAAGAACCTTAGATCAGAAAATCTCTTAAAATAATTTCATATTTATTGCTTCATTAATGAATTCCAGAATGGTAATTCCCAAGTTCATTTGAAGAGATTTTTAAAACAAAGAAGAGTTATAGGTTGAAATCTCCCATTCTAAAAAGCTTGATCCTTTTTCTGCTGATAAAAATTATCTGAACATTGGGTGGAAATGAATTATTTCAAAAATGATCCTGTATGATGATTTAAGAGAATCTTTTAAGAAGTAGATTTATGGCATCAAAAAAATTTTTAGTTAATTAATATTAAAAATTGTGTCTTCAAAATAAAAAATTTTACTTTATTGTTTTTGATAGAATTTCTATTTTAATGTGTAAAACTCTAGGGTTAATGTTATGCTTCTCAAGCAACAAGAATGTTTAAAGAGATTAGAACAATAAAAAGCTAATAAACATGAAATAATCTGTTTCTGTGCGGACAAAAAAATCTTGTTATTGGTTATTAAATATTGATAATTAAGATGCAAGTTGCTTTTAAGTTTTAAAAATGATAAAATTGAAATTCTGAATCTATCTCATGGTTTTTATGCAAAATTCTTGTCTGCCACTTTTCCCTCGAATATAAAGCATGTTGAGGATTGAATGCACCCAGTTTAAAGTTTTTAGTTTAAAGACTCAATCTGTGTTTTATTTCATTTGGACTTCAAGTTCTTTCTCCCTGCCACAGTCGCCTCTACACACTTTCCTAGGCTCATACTTTTCATTATTTGAAAAAGAACTTCTAAACTAAAGTTTCATTATTCAGTTTGAAAAAGAACTTCTTAACTAAAGTTTCATTATTCAGTTTGAAAAAGAACTTCTTAACTAAAGTTTCATTATTCAGTTTGAAAAAGAACTTCTTAACTAAAGTTTCCTTTTCACCCATTTCTCTCATTGAAATGCCCATTGTTTTTCTTAAATTATATTGCTGACAAAAAAGAAGAAAACAAATTTATTCTGGAACCAGCAATAGTTTAACATGACAGACTAAGTTGAATCACTTCAATTGTGCGGCGCTGGTTCTAGTTGAAGAGCAGTGGTTCAATTTAGTCTATTCAGTTCAACTCTGTCATTCTATTGATTAAATCTGGTCACTTGGGTTCTTTTGACTGACTTTATTCAGAAACAATCCGAATATTCATTACTGTAGTGAGCTTTGTTTGACCCCGCATTCACCCCCTCCATTTTTAAAACCTTCTTAGAAACCATACCCTGCAGCCTTCACCACAAGTAAAGGTTCGCTTGAAGTGACGTCTAAAGTTCCATCAAATCATTTTTTATACAAAATCCTTTTAAAATCACGAAGATTTGTTCGCAAGAAGAACATACTAATCATGAGGCTGATCCAACAGGGTCCCCCCCCCCCCTCCATTCAGTCTTTTGAGAGGCTTATCATTTTGTCTGATCTTTCCTCACTTAGTTCTTCTTTGATACAAAATTAAGACCAGGGGGCATGGTTGGGTTTCAGGGGGATTTACGTGAAAACTTAAAAAATAATAATAAGCGCAATCTTATTATGATCTGCATTATCAGCTTCATGGTTTACAACGTAGTTTTTGTAGTCTAATCTCTTCCCCATTCTTTCTACAACCATCACCCTTTACCTCCAACCTCCCACCTCTCAACCTAGCTCCAATCATCCCACCTTCACCTCCAACCTCCCACCTCTCAACCTAGCTCCAATCATCCCACCTTCACCCCCAACCTCCCCCTCTCAACCCCCTGTTCCTACAACCATCCCCCTTCTCCTTCAACCATCTTTTTCATTTTTTATCTTAATCTCCCTTTGTGTTGCAGGATGTTTGGCATTTTGTAAAGAAAATAAAATAAAGTTTTTAAACTTACGACATTTTATTCAATTTCCCGCCAAATTTTATCCCGTTTCTCCCTCTAATCCTATATTTAAGAAAATATTCGATATAACTCACAATTCTTTACATCATGGGGGGAGGGGGGAAGTACACTATTCCCCCCCCCCTTCTCAATCAACCTAAATTCAATTAAAGACTAAACAAAATTCTGTTGAGTACGCATGTCACTGAAATATAGGCGTGTCAGTGAAAAATATCCATCCCGGAAAAGGAATAAAAAGAATGATTTCAACCGGAAGTTCTGGATATGTCGGATAAAGAAAATCCGCAAAAATATTTTATTTAGAATTCATTTCTGTATTTATATTCCTTAATAATCACGCAACCTCTTAATGATGACTTCAGAGTTTTATTCTTTCAACTTTTCAAGATTAAGTCCGATAACAATTTAAACATTATTCTGTTGTAGTTATTGTTGTTTATATGTATAAGATGTATACTTATATATATATATATACAGGGTGAGTCAAAAAAAATTGTGATTTGCGGCGCCTGGTGCAAAATTGTACCTTTTTCTGTGCAACTCTCCTGTATGGTTTTTTCAATATTTTTTGAAAATTTGTAATTTTCTTTGGTACTCCAACAAAAATCCTCGAATCTTTTTTTTCTCTCAAAATCAAAAGTTCAGAAAAGAAAAAATGTGCATTCATATTATTTCTCTCTAAATCTAAAATTTTATTAAAATTGAATCACAGAATTATAGAAAATTGGCAAAATTGTAATAGAAAATTCGCAATTTTCAGTTCCGGGCTAATTTTGAAGGAAAAGTGATTTAAGTTCTCTAGTTCCTTTCTTCTTAGTTTATTCTAAAGTATTAAATATACGCTGTTCAGTTGAAACCTTAATAATCATTGAAAAACAATTTTTCCGTATAAGCTAGTGATTCCAGAACTGAAAATTGCGAATTTTCTAATTACAATTTTGCAAATTTTCAAAGATTCTGTGATTTAATCTTTTTAAAATTTTAGTTTTCAATAGAAACAATTTATTTACACATTTTTGTTTTCTGAACTTTTGGTTTTGGAAGAAAAAAACACCATACAGAAGAGTTGCACAAAAAAGTTACACTTTTGCACCAGGCGCCGCAAATCACACTTTTTTTTTACTCACCCTGTATATAAAAGATGTACTTGTATTATGTACAATTTGTCCGGAATGAGAATGAACCAACGGATAAACGATCAAAATCATCATTTTTTTAAATACTCCAATTTTTACAATAAAAAATCGAAACTTAGTAAAGATATTGTTAACTTTGAACGCTGGATCTCGATATCCAATGTGGACATTTCTAATTTGAGGATCACTGCTTGATCCCTCAATTATAGTTAATACTTACAGGGATATCAAAGAGGAATTCGATTATTCCGTAGATGTGGATAAGATGAATATATATGTTTGATCCAAGATTTAAAAACACAAAAGTAAAGATAATTGATTTAAGTTTATCATTCATTCTTTCTATTTCTATTCTTATTTTTACTAAATCCTTGGTAACTTTCTCTTCCTCTTCTTGCCTAATTAGCCCCTGCTCCTGGCTTCCTGGTGGTTCCCGCCCCTGCTCCAGGCTTCCTGGTGGTTCATCCCCCTGTGTATGGCTCCTGGTTTCATTAATTGTTCTTCGCTTCTGTTTGTGGCTTTCTTCGCACCTGTTCTTCAAACTTCCAGACGTTCCAGGACTTTTTCGCCCCTGCTTATCCGTTTCTGAAGCTTTTCACCTTAGATGCGATTATTAACTAAAATATTGCATTGTAGTCAATATCGTCTTCATTTTGATGGTGTATTGATGGCGTAAGGCGCCCGGCCTCTTCGACTCTCCTAGCCGCCGCGCTCGGCCCAGAATTGTCTTAACCAACCCCTAACCCTCAAATAATACAAAAATTAACAGGTTTCGTAAGTTCGATATTGCAGTAGGTTGGATATTACAGTAGGTCCGATATTGCAGTAGGTCGAATATTTAGAAGGCCAAAAGTGCAGTAGGGGGATATTGCTGTATTAGCGATGCAACCTTACCATGAAGTCCACTTACAAGATAAAGATGAAATCTCAAACTTGTACAGTGAGGCCCATAGACGACTGTTAGACTCAAGAATTATAATTTTAAATAGTCATGAACATAAAAACACCGCATCTGTGTTGTGTACACAGACCCAGTTCTCTTCAATGGTGATTTTGAAGAAACTAGCCTAGTAAAACTATTTGATTTATATCGTCATTAAATACAGATAAGATTGCTTCAATGTCGATTTCCTATTCCTCAAAACTCAGAGCTAACACTCAGATAATTGTACTCTTTCTTTTTTGCACAAAAGAAACTTTACAAGTCATAATTATTTTCTGGACCTTTGTCCTTTTTCCATCTCATAGAATTTAAGTTTAAGTTGAGTTTTTCATTTTTAAAAATGTCTTTTACTATCTCTAGTTTAAATACTTACATAACAAAATAATAAAATGTCAATTTTTTAGAAACATGTTTTTTTCTGCTAGTTTTGTTTGAAGGAGAGATAAAGTAGTACTTGCAAGGTAGTTGGACTGTATGTGTCTTATGCCTGATATGTTTTGAATTTAAAGTTCAAATTTTGCCCTCCCCCCCCCCGGAGCTCCTAAGGGGATGGCAAAAAAATGCCCCCCCCCCCAGAAATATTTCTGTGTACGCCCTCGAGCCAACCTTTTCTTACTTGACCCCAATTGCTCTCCATTATATTCTGGGCATTGTTAAACTTCATGGACATTGTCAGGTGTCGTCAAAATTTGCTAGGTTGAATGTCAAATTAATGGGTTATATGGTAATATCCGTAGCAAAGAACGAAATTTTATTGCATAACATATTATGTTAAATGAGATTTTTTTTCAATTCAGTAAATTTCAAGTTTTTATAACGACGACATAAATAGCTGTAAATTATTTCTAGTCCCTTATCATAAATTGGGCGCCGAAACAATAATTTGGAAATTTTACCAAAACAAATAATTGTGTATGGCCCAACTAGTTGTCTTTATTTACTCTGTTCCAATTTAGCATTCTTTCACTTTGAGTTAGCCGTGCAGCCTATTTTAGTGACATCTTATCCTTAAAGCTTAGTTTTGTCTTTTATATAAATATTCATGTTTTTCTTCATTTAGGTTTCTATCCGCCATATACATTATAGTAATCAGTATGCGATAATAGTTTCCTAATATGGTAATATAGAAAACAATATTAAATATATAACTTCTTCATATTCATTATTGTTTTATATACACGCATACCCCTCATCAATTTATGTTTCTTAATTATTTTTAATTGTATTTACTATGATTTTTTTTAATTGATTTGTTTAGATTTGGGTTTGTGATTCCGGATTGAAAATGGTGCTAAAACGTTTCTGAAGGATTTTTGGGAAACCAATTCATTTGAACTCTACTATTCACCATAGTTTCAGTAGAAGTAAATATTTCCATTTACTGTTATAGCATCTCTTCTTGGATAATGAGCCAGATAGAAAGATTGATGTTACCGGCATGCAATTTCTATTGGTTCAGAATAGACATTAAACACATGGCTGAACCCTGATTGGATCAGGAGCTATTGGACTCAGCATACTAGAGTGTATTTGAACCCAAAAACTTTAAGTCTATGTTATAGAGGACGTGAGTCAGACTCTAATAAAACGCATAAATAACTTCCAGTATATATATTCCTTATAACTTATTACTAGAGGGTTCAGAACTAGAGTCAATATCGATATCGCACGTGTAGACTGTAGAGATGATATCAGTACTATGCCCCGTATGCGTTCTATCTCATTCTGTTGAATCTTGTGGAACTAGTTTAACGCGGCCAGGCATCGTCTTCCACATTACCCCCCCCAGCGGAGAGGCCGGAGGATGAAGTCGGAGGCTGAAGGCGGAGAATGAAGGCGGAGGCTAGCGATAAAAACTCTTTTAACGTTGAAGCCTTTGGTGTAAAATCTTTGGTTTTAGGTTAAAAGTTACTCTTTTCCTCTTCGGCGTAGTAACGGCGGAGGATTCTGCAACAACTTTTCGAGGTCGTCCTCTACGTCTAGGGGGATAAGGAGGAACCGGAGGAGGTTGGCGTGGGGGTCTGCCCCGGAGTGGAGGTTCTAGTGGAGCCTCATCATCTGCTGTGAAAGCTGGTTTGAGGCTTCTACTCTCTTGCCAACCTGGAGCTAAAAGGTGTTAAGTATCGTACGTACTGCTTTAGATATCTTAAAATAAGACAAACGGTTTTGAATAATTAAAAGCAAATTTTTTTTTAATATTCCCCTAACCATAAAATGGCCAGGGGGTGAGAATCTATGTATAGCCTTATGATAAATGGTTTAGGATTGCTGCAATTCATGTTCAGAGTTCAATTTTTCAAGTTCAGCTCAATGTTAAATCAATATGATCGCTAACTTCAATAGTTTGTTTACATTTATAAACCTGTATCCTTCAGCCGTACACTATTCATTAAAGAAAGAAATTTGAAAACCAATCCGTTTAACTACTTTTCGTTAAAAATCTAAAAGAGATTGAGGGGGGGGGGCGACTAACTCCCCACCCCCTTCCGCTAGAATTTTGAATGAGACTAACAGAAATGCCTAAATACACAAAATTTCAAAACTAAGCCTGACGCTTTTTTAACCTGAGGTCCACATTTAAAGGGATTGAATCTTTGCCACACACTCTGATTTACTAATCCCTTTATCTTTGCAACTCAATGTCGGTTATCTTTTGATATTACAAACTATTAATTCCGTTAGATCAAATAAGCTAAGTTTGAAATATTAAAGTTTACACCATCAGCTGTTGCAAAAAGAAAGGGATTTAACAATTTGAGTTCAAATATTTTAACGTATATATATTTTCAAACAAGTGAACACTTATTTTCTTAAGTAATCTTTGTTTGATTTCCTTTTATTTCAATTGTGAACATTTTCTCTTTGTAACTATTGTAACAAAACCAAAAAAAAATTGTAGGGTTTTATACTAATTTTTGTAGATTTTCAAATTTTATAAATTTTAGAAATTGTGATCGTTCATAAACCTTCCCTATAAGCTAATATGAGTTTAAACACAAAATTTGGGCCAGATCGGTTCAGCCGTTTTGAAGTTTATTAAGGACACAAACAGACAGACACCAAGACACCCAAACAGACAAGCAAAGTATATATATATAGATTATACATTGATATTCTCATTGTATTGTTTTTGTAAAACATTATGCAGACATCTTAACAAGAGAAATAAGCTTTCAGCAACAGTACTAAGCAGCATATAAGCATTGATACAACTTGTTTTTATGTTTATTAAATGTATATAAGAAATTATAAGAACTATAGAGGAGGCCTTTGTAAGCAGGCCTCTGACCAATAACTAACAGGGGCATGGCTGAAAGGAGTAATGAGTGTATGGTATGGGTATATGGGTCACGCACCCCTGACTCTGTAATAAAAGTAAATTCAACCTAAAGTCTGACCTCGTCAACCTTGTTGCACCGGCTAGTCCTATTGAGTATCTGCTTTATTTACCCAATACAGTACAAACAGGGACCAGAAAGGTTGACCCGGCTCGGTAATTAAAATGTACTACGGCTGCCCGTGGGTGGGTGTATGGTGGTACTGTTTTGTTTATGGTTTATATTTTCTTTCAGGGTTAAAATTCAGCATAGTGTAATAAAAACACAAGTTTTTTTTTAACTTTTTTGTTTCTAAATATTCGTGTGTTCTTTACTATGTAAATTGTTTACTCTAGCAGAAGAATTCTGCAAAAAACGTGTTGTAACGTTCGTTTTTGAATGTTTTTTTAATTTTTTATTCTTTTTAAGATAAGGATATTGTAAAGTTTGCAAAAAGAAAACTTTAACATACAACAGTTCTTAAATTTTGAGAATTTGTTGAATGAGATGAGAGGAATTTATGAGTTTCTATTCTATTTTTTGTTTGTTTTTAACTGTTGTCTATATCTCATATGTATATATGACAAAGTGGAAATCTCTGATTATTTGTTTGTCTAATTATAACTCATAATTAACCTCCTGGACTGATTTTCCTCAAATTTTGAACAAGATAAAATCACAAGAATGTTTGGTTTGCAAATTTTAAGTTGAGTAAACTAAAATGTAAAGGAAAAAATAATCCGGGCAACGCTGGGTTTCCAAGCTACTATATAATACATAAGAAAAAATTAACTAGACATCCTAAATCTTGAATAAAAATATGACTATTTTTCCCTGTAACAAACTAAATCTTTGTTAGGACAAGTTTCAGATTTTGATAATTTTTAGCTTTTTGAAAAGCCTATGACATATTGCACAACCCGTCAAAAAAAATTTTAGTTTTTCTTAATTACACATCAGGTTATTTCAAATGACATGGTCAAGAGCTTTTCAAAAATGTATATCTTTTTATTTTTTGGACATTTTTTCGCAAACATTTTTACTATATAAATGGATTTTGCAAAAAAATATAATTTTTGCAAATTTGCAAAAAAAATCAGATTCTAAAAGTAGATCATTAGAACTTTCCAATGATATATAATTTTTCATATTTTGACATTAAACATGGGATTTAGGGGGGGTGGGGTCAAACTGACCCCCCCCCACAGCGTATCCTGGTTTTTGAGTACCCCAGAAAGGATAGGGTTAAACTATGTATAAGAAAGCTTAAAGATTATGTCGTCTTAAACTAACAAATTATTCACAATTCCTTAAGATATGAAAAATAAATAGAAATTCGACAAAAAAAAACAAAATTTAGTGAAAGAGTTAAGCCCTTGCCACAAACTCAAATATAATATTTAATCTAACAGAATTCATAGTTTAAGGAAAAAGGTCTATAACATTGGGTTGCAAAGATATAGGGATTATAAAGTCAGCGTTTGTATATTTTATTACTTACTATTGCAAAAATTCATCATTAAAAAGTAAGAAACCAATATAGAATAAAAACTTGTCAAGGATTACAGTACGGGACCCATAAAACTGTGAAAGACAACGGCTTCAATTCTAGTGATGATTGTACAGACCTATTTACCTAAATAAAGTTCTACCTCCTGGTTTTACCAAAGCAATATCAAACATAAATAAGATTGCATAAAAGCCATCTTCCTTTTCCATATATTATTTTCATTATTTTTCCAAAAAGTGGCTAAATCTTACTTGCAGTCATTGCATGGAACAATCTGTTCTGAAACTGTCAGATCTCCAATCTTTACGCCGTGCAACTGACAAAAAGCAATGTTTAAGAAAGGATGAAAAACTTTTTCTTTTTATATTATTCCCCCCTTTCACGCCACCTCTCCTTCCATAGTTTCCATGAAAAGCTCTCTAATATTAATATTTTAAAAACTTTCAAATAATTTAGATAAAAGAGGTTTTGAATAGTTTTTAATTATATTTCTAAATATATATATTAAATACAAAAGTATGCTATCCTTTAATATATAATACAGTTTTTTTTGAACTGTTGCTTTGTCAATAGTTTAATATAAATATACTAGAAATCCAAACATGAAAAATCTTTTAAAAAAATGTATCTGTAAAATTCTAGATTTCAACCTTATCAATTTATAATTGTACGTACACGATAACATTGCAAAAAAGTTATATTAACAATCTTGTAAACTGTAGAAACCTCGATACTTAAATAAATATCTAGATCTTAAAAAAATTATATGTTTCTCTTTTAGTCCAACGAATTTGAAAATGTTTAATGGCCATTATTACCACCACAATCTAAATATCAAATGTCAGAGAATAAAATATTTAATCATATATCTAGGAAACTTTTAAAAATTTCATGAATTTTCTAGATTGGATCGACTTTAAAGAGTTCCAACGTTGTTGATTTTATCACAGTGACTCACTTAAAACTTATATGATCACTGATCAGGTAGTTTAGAACTTGTTTGTAATTTTGTGAATATGATGAATACAAGGCTTTATACTATAAGTCAGGTTACTCTCGATGCGCTACAGGTTAGAAAGATAAAAAACTAAAATTACGTCACTCTCGCCTCTAATAATCATTTTAATCTACCTATCTTATTACACCACATTTTCCTTATATTGGAGCGCATCGAGGGTAACCAACCTAACCTCTGCAGCCCCTGCTCCTAGTTGTACAACCCTAGCTGAGAATTCATGTCCTGGGGTCACCACTGGTTCTACATACGAGGGAACATCTGCTCCATTTCCTGAAACAAAGGACCTTTTAGCATCATTTTTGTTTGTGTATTCCGCTAAATTTTGCGCGGAATTCAGCATTTTTGGGCGAAAATTTGCTATAGCTTAAAACTCAGCAGTGATTGATCGCACAAAAACCCGCAAAATTTGCACACAACAAAAACAATTTTTAATATTTTTTTTGAAAATCTTTGCTGAAAGGTTCCATAAGAGTTTATGTATTTTATAGTAAAAGCTTTCTCAAATTTTTAATATGGAAATTAGAGCGATGTTGTCATTTGCGTAAGTATTTGTAAGGGATTCCATGAACCTATTTTTATGTGGCTTTTTTATGAACTTTTAGATAGGAAAGACCCTATTTTCGAAATAATCTGTCCCGCTATTAAATGGTCATGACCATTAAATGTTGGTATTTGCGAAAAATTTGCAAAACCATCTTTTATGAAAACTTTGAGCCAATTTTTTTTGGAAGATTTTTCTTTGCGCAAAGTTTGCCTGAATTTGCATAAAAATAATTTTGCGCTTGTGAATCCGGCATTGCCATCTTTTCATGAAAGGTCACTTGAAATTACGCTTACAGTCCCTTTGGGGCACTCATCTATTGATGAAAATTATTACTAATTTCAGATAGGATCTCAAATAAGTATCCTCTCAAGATTTAAAAGTCTTCATCCGAAGTCTCAACAATTAATAACGTTTAAAGTTCGACCCAACTTGGTGAATTTACTGGATAAGAATATTGATGAAATATTAAATGGTTTAAACTGGTCTAACCCCAAAATCTTGGTGCACCAGTGAACGTTTTTGCGTCCCCAGCACAAATACCAACAGCTTCTACCTAAACACAAGATATAAGAAGTTTTACTAAAGGATTTTCCAATTATGAGCACTGAAACTTTCCAGTAGAAATTTAGATCAAAGAATTTTTTGAGATAGAACCCCAATTTATGGTTCACTTCAGGACTCAAGTAAGACATGTTTTGACCAGGCATAACTTACAAACACTTATAAAGAAGGGGAGGGGATAATGTCACAGGATTATCATGAAATTGCAGAGAAAAGGGTTTGCACCTTGTTTTTATCCTCTACTTGTGACTAGCAGCAAAAAAATAGTATTTTAAAATGTTTAAAGAAAGTTCCAAAATATCTATAAAAGATTACGATTTTTTTCTAAGTTTTATAGATGGAAAACATTCAATCAGATTAGACCCTTGGCTGTTAAATCCCTTACAGACAACAACCAAAACAAGGTGAGATGAAACATTGTTAGAATTTATAATATTCTATAAGTTAAGTACTTTGAACTGCCTGCCTAAACAGATTGGAGTTTTAATAAAGGAACTAACTTTTGCTACAGATTCTGATTTTCTTATCTTTGCAATCTGATGGTGTAAACCTTTGATATTTACTCTTTTCCTTTAGTATTTTTACATGATAAACAAACCTTGACAAGAACTTCTCCAGGTCCAGGAACAGGTTTCTCAATCTCCTCTATCCTGTAGTCTTCTAAATAAGATGATCGCGTATTAAAAAATAGTAGCTGAATTGCCCGGTGTTGCCCGTGAAATTTTTCAAGGGTTCCCACAAAGAATGTCAGCCAATTCGGCTCAGCTGTTTGACCAGCTATACATCTTAATACATTTATATATATGTAAGCGTAGAGCTTTATTATATAGTTCACAATACAACTTTAATCCCCTACCCTACATTTGAAAAGTGACTGGTCATATTTACAACAGTACCCTTAACCAGGGGAGGGGTTATTTCCAAGCCCCCCCCCCCCACGTGGTTTTTTTCGAAATCTATAAACTTTGCCGTCAATCTGCTAGGGTGTTTATATCCAATAAACGTCCACAATACTACATACTCAGTTTAACTACCTTACATAACAGGTCTGTCCCTTTAAATATGTTTCATATTGGAGAATTCATTATCAACTTGCTTCGTGTATATAAAGCAAATAGAAAATATCAACTGTATATGAAAGAATGCGTTTAAAAATAATTTATGAAAATAGGTTTTAATATCCAAGTGATTTGTTTGAGAAATAATTGATTTTTTTACGATCTGAGTTGTATTTTGCAAGTCGCAACTTTCTCAATTTGTACAGATTCTACATTATTCGGCCGGTGTGAGTCGTTTTTGACAATTTTCTCCTTATAGACGCATCAGATAGAAGTAAGATTAGTAGCAATCAAAAGCGATTATTTTTCGCCGTAAGCCTAAACCCCAATTCATTTTTGGTGAACACTCCCTTTAATATATCAGAGAATATCATTTGTAATTATAATTATTTATAATTTACTAAGTTTTATAATTTTTAATAAAATTTTTAACAAATTTTTTAATATCATATATATTATTTCGGAAAGTCTGTTTAGTGTAGTAATAAAAAAACAGTTTCTAGAATGGCTGGTCTGGTTTGGGCAACATTATTTTTGTCAGATATTTTTTACAACTTTAACGAAAAAAGTCTGTATTTTATAATACGTTGCCCATCTAGAAAGCTCATAACATACTGTCATAAATATTAAATAACATTTCCAAATCTGTAAATAATGAAACAATTTAATACTTGTCATGGTTGTTTTTGGGTTTTTTTAATAAAGAAATTATTGCTTTTGTTTCTTAAAGCATGCATACAGCCAAAGTTTAATGTTTCAGTTATCTGTTTTCAAAAGTATTCTGAATCTTGCATAAAATTATTATTTTTACATCTTTAAAAGTATTTTTTCTAACACTTTTACCTATATAAAATAGAAAACTTTATATAAAAGTGTATATAATTTAATGTTTCAGTTTTCAGTTTTCAAAACTTATTCTAAACCCAACATTAGTACTTTTTTTACACCTTGAACATTTTTTTTTAAACACTTACCTTTTCCATAGACACGGACTGCAGTCATCATCTCACACATTTTGTTATATAATTTCTAGAATTCAGCTAAAACACATTTGAAAACGACTAAAAATTTTAGACTAGGGTTGCCAGTGGAATGGAAAAATCGTTGCGCAAATTCAGGATTTTTTGGGCTTTTTTAATTTGCGTTCATTGCTTGGTGCTCTACTTTTACGCCCAAAAGTTGGCAGAAGATGCAAATTTACGCCGAATTATTCATTTGTGCGCTAAGATGAATTTCTGTACGTTGAGTTTTAGATTGGTTTCATTTAGTCTTTTTAATCCAGACGACTACTGAGAGGGGGAGAAAACTTCTTTTACGATGCTTAGAAAACCAACAGTGTGTCAGATGTTAACAGTTGAAGGTACAAATGTGTTTTTCCATGACAATTTAATCCGTTTTTTAGTTTTTTTCCGCTAATGTTTTAAATCAATTCTAGGTTCGACAATTTGAACCTAAATTCTACCTGATGTTCTTACAGATTCTATCTGATTTATTAATATTTTATTATAAACTATAAATTTATTTTAACATTTTCCGAGAGGCTATGTCATACACACACACATGCCAAACTGATTGTTGACTGAATGTTTCAAATTAAAACAAGTTTTTAAAGGCGCAGTGTTATTTAGAATATGTTGAATCAAACTTATGCTTTAGCTTCAAAAATTAAATAAAATATAAACAATGTTTGTTTTAATATGTTTTCCCATTACGTTTTAATATTTAATTCCAAAACTTTGGAAATACCAGGCTTTCAGGTAGGCAAACGCCACATTTTTTTAAAAATTGTATTTATTGCATTAAAAAACATTTATAACTACATTTTTTCCCCCAAAAAATAGTGTTTTTGATGGTCCATAAACATGACCCGATTAGTTCAGCCGTTTGGACGTTTGACAAGACTGATTGACGTACTTATATTTATGTATTTTTTAATCTTCATGACAGAAACAAATTTTAAAATATAAAAAGGATCAACTCAGACCGAAATATATTTCAAAAAAATTTGGAACTATATAATACTAACTTTTATTTTGGATCACAGTCAACACAATCTTTTAAATAAAGAGTTTGGTTTCCAATCCATGATATTGCGCTTAAGATTGTTAATCGTTTAAAAAACCACCAAAAAACTTTTGATTTTTAAAAGCGAACAGATCATTTCTTACTTTTGTATCATGAATAAATATCGGAAATGCTGGTTTTTTTAGTTTTAATGAAAGAAACGAAAATTCTAATTTTTGATTATGTGAAATATTTTACCACGGTCCTATCTTTACAATGAAAACAAGCTATATTAAGAAAAATAGAGCAATCTTGTTTTGCAAAAAGTTTTAGTTTTAAACTGTTCTGCACTTCTTAGAAACTCTTTAATTAAGAATTGTAATAGCTAGATAGAATTAGAGAGTTTTCATATTATTTATTGCACCGGAAAATTGAGTCTGTGCTCAATATTGTGCTTTTCTTTATTGTGCAAAGTCGCACAATCTTCATTGCGAATTTTTTTGAAGCAACATGTAGTTCGATGTTCTCTATTGATGCGACAAAAAATCGCAAAGAAAATCATCATTTTAGAGAGTGCGACTCAAAATTTTATGCAATTACAAATTATTTTTCACAATTTCCTTTGAAAACTTAATACAAAACAATCCATACAGAAAAGAATGTTTTAGTTTTGAATAAAATCATAAAAGTGAGTTAAAAAACAAAATAAATGACAATTATATTTGCTCCCTATTAGAAAATATGTTCATAATATTTACCCCTGTGTCTGTTTCTTTTACAAAATTTAAACCTTTTGCTATTATTTCGGTTGCCCGGGATATTTTCGACGTTTGTGCTGAAATAGAAAGCTTTGTTTAAATACCAATTATTTCAGTTCAAAATGTTCAACCTCTGGATAATGGTATTTTTTATACAGGTATCATAATTAAAATATGTACGTAGATGTCTAATGGGAATGTTCACGAAAAATGAAAAATGCCCCTTATAGGATGATTTGCAACACAATGTCAACTATGAATGCTGTAAGATCAAATAATCTAAGTTGCACATGTCAAATTTTTAAATTATAAGGTTGCAAAGATATAGTGATTCAAAAAAATTGATTTTGTGGCAATGACTCAATTCCTTTTACTACTAGCTGTTGCGTATATAAGAAGAAAATGGATAAAAACGTCTTATGTCCAAGAGCGTAGAGTTCATAATAATTCATAATAAGTTGCATTATTATTCTACTAAAATTTTTGTTCTCTTTATAGACGCAAGATATGGAAGTAAAATTAGCAGCAAACTATATCGAATTGAATTCAACCTATGCCTAACCCTAATTTAGGTTCCCGGTAATCCCCCCCCCCCATATCTTGTGCCCCACTGTTGCAGAAAAATTATACACTGCCTGCAGTTGCAGAAATATTATAAGTGATCCTCTATATGTGGTTTTAAAAATAAAACAAAAGTAACTGAACAATACTTTATTAACTTTAAATAAAAAAAACTGTGCCGCTTTTGAAGGAAGCTGGCAAAATATAGAATATTGTGAAATTGGTGCTGATTCGCAAGCCTCTTCCAAATAAACAAAAGTTAGGTTAAAGAAGCATTTAAAAGTATACAGCCATAAGGAATGGCCATAATTAATTGCTTGTAACTCAAAAGATCTAATGTTTACAGCTATATAGAATAATTATAAATCATGCAAATTGCAACTCCATAACTTTACTTTAAGGCCCACCCTCAAGGCTAAACATAGATTCAGACCCATGCAGCCTCTCGATGGTTAAAACCTCCAAAAAATTAAATGTCATAAAATAAATCCAAAACAAAGCAATTATCCCTATTCCCTACTGACAACATGTTTTTGAATATCTATTTGATATTGAAGGCTGTAGCTGGTGATCGGAACACGATTTACAAAAGAGAATTGGTAGATGAAGAGCATTGGCAGGGATTACCTGGACGGGAAGTTATTAACACCAGAACTGAAGTACAGGTGTAGTTAGTGATGATTAAGATTTTTGGGTTCTACAAAAATCTGAGCAGCTATTTTTGCAAAATGCAGAATTTGATGGGCAGGAAATTTAAACCAATCCCTGTTGGGGTTCTTGAAAACCAGGATATGCGCCCCCCCCCCCTCTAAGTCCCATGTTTGATCTCCAAAAATGACAAATGATACATTATTGGCAAGCTCTTATGCTCTTATCTGCAAGTAATGTGCAAATTTGCAAAATTTTAAATGTGTAATTAAGAAAAAATAAAAATGTGCAAACTTCTTTTGCAAATAATTTGCAAAATTTCTTTGCAAAACTTGTGCAATATTACATCACCAACTATTTGCTTTATATCATTACGGGGTTAGTTAAAAACAATTCTAAGAACAATTTCTTTTATAAAACTCCGAAGAAGACAACCTCCAATAAAAACTGTCACATTGTTTTAGAATTGTTTTTTTTTCCATAGAAAGGGCTATTGTTGTAAGAATTAGAAGCATTTTGTTTGTGTATTGCGAAATTTAATATCTCGTCGAGTCCAATCAAAAAGTGATATGAAATAGAAATTGTAATTTTATGATTCTTTGAAGTAAATGATTTAAGTATGTAGTTACTTTTTAAAAGTCAACATATTTTTGAAAAAAGATTTCAGAATAAAAAATGCTATGACACACTACACAAAGGCCCGCAGTTTTTATGGGCAAGCTTTTAACTTTAATTATCTATTTTAATTGGATTTTACAATATTTTTGAATATTTATATGACATCAGATGGAAATATTTTGAGATTTCTATATTTCGTATTCTTCATTTTCTTCTTGTTCTTACATCTTTTAATCATATTGGACTAATTTTGAAAATAAAAATAAAAGAATTTTTTTTGAAAGTCCTTATAGTTTGCCACTTTACAAGAAAGAACTATTTTTAAGTGATCTTGCTTTTTTTTCTAAACCCTGTATTTAATTGAACTAGCTGAGGATCTTGCCTTCTCTTTATATAGAATTGTTTACTAAATTTTCTTTTTATTCTTGCTTCTTGTTTCTTGTGTCTACACTTTGAGGCCTCTCCAAATAGTTCTTTTGAAATTGAGTTGTGGAGCAGGTAGGATTGAGATAAGTAGGTTTGTAAAAGGAAGGGTATAGGGAATTGCTCACTGTGTTCCTTCTATTATACTCTTTCCTAGTTAAGGGGTATTAAGTAAACCCATAACTCCACCCCTTACGCAAAATGGGGAGTTGTAAGCCCTAAAGCCCCATTGAGAGGAATCTTTCACAGCAGTCCAGTTCTTCTTACAGGTGGTCGAGTAAAACACAGGTATTGTTGTGCATGGCATGTATACCCATCAGGGGTTATCCTTCTTTCAGTTACAACATGGGCTGAAGATGAAGTCTTGTTTTATTTTATGTACATTCCTTGCTTCCCCTGTAGGATACAAGATGCATGCACTCCACCAAACCAAATAAGAGAGTTCCGTTTTCTTCTAAGAACGGTAGGCAACTGATTGAATGGGCAAGTAAAAGGACCAATTGTTGGAAAAAACATTTGAGCGTTTTTTTCAGTGGTTTTGTTTAATAAATTATAACTTTGTTTCGGAACTTTAATATTAAAGCTGTGGAGGTTTTATGTATGCATGCATACATATAACATATTGAATCATAACTTTATTTAAAGCAATGGGCGGCGGGTGAGGGGAATGAGGGGTTGACATAGAGAAGAAGGTTAAATTCATGTGACTGGTAAACTTTTAACCTCAATAGTTCCGTTATTTTTGATATTATGCACCAAGTATGAGAAAGCAACTTTCATACACTATTGTCATAATATATATATGAAATAATTCAAGCATTTAAAAAAAGTGCACTTTTTGCTTTCTACGTACAAGCGGAATTGGGCTATTCTAGTTCACAGTGAAACTTTGGTTTTTTTTTATATGTTACAAGCTGAGGTGGCTGGCGTTGCCCGTAAAATAATAAGAAAAATTGAATTTCGAAAATAAATTGATTTTTGAAAAAAGTGGAATTTTGAATAAAAATTGAATTTAAAAAAAAATCATCTATTTTTAAACCAATGTGTTGGTTCCCTCACACAATTTCAGCCAATTCGGTCCAGCCATTTGGCCAGTTATAGTTTACATATATAAATAAACAAATATGCAAACAGTGTTTAATGATACTAATGATACTATTAAAGACTTTTTTTATGACTATAAAAAATTAAAGTGTGCTGTCTTTGCCAATCTGAAGGCTGATCTCCGAAATGCAATCAGATTCAGGTAGTTTAGGATAAAATCAGTATAAATATCATTTTATTCACCGTACATATGTTATTTTTTTTCTTTCACGAAGCTAGGTTTCCAATGAAATGAAGGGAACAAAAACCAATAAAGCCATAATCAAGAAAGTATTTTGAAAAAGGTCCAAATTGCACCTTTTTCTAAATGACTTTTTTTCCAGGGACTTCTTTAATTAGTATTTATTTTCTTATGGTACTTAATTCCTGCTGATTTTAGTTGTGGTTTTAGTACGATATCCACAAAAAAGTCAGTGCTAAACACTAGTATGACTTTTTTAAAGGATTTGATTTTCGGACTTTTTCTAGTATTTTTATTTCAAATACTTTTTTCCAAATATTTATTAGATGGAATCTTAAAATACTTCAGACAAAACACTTTGCAGTTCAGAATTATTTTCGACCCTATCGGCAACTTTTTTAATTGAAATAAGTTAAATTTGTTCAAGTCTCAACGCTCGTAACCCCCAAGAGACAGATGAAAACACCCTGCATTTAATATGTAAATAAAATATCTCCAACAAAGGAGTCTCGTTTATTAAAAATCCTGTTCGGAAACCTCTTTCCAGATGTATGCTTTTTATTACTGTGCTGGAGTATGTGATATATATTTATTACAGTACTGGAGTATGTGATATATATTTATTACAGTGCTGGAGTATGTGATATATATGCTGGAGTATTTGATATATATTTATAACAGTGCTGGAGTATGTGATATATATTTATTACAGTGCTGGAGTATGTGATATATATTTATTACAGTGCTGGAGTATGTGATATATATTTATAACAGTGCTGGAGTATGTGATATATATTTATAACAGTGCTGGAGTATGTGATATATATTTATTACAGTGCTGGAGTATGTGAGGTTGGTTGGCTGAACTCACCCCCTCCTCAGTCAACTAGTTCAGGGAAAAAATATGAAGATTAACTATTTGCCTTTTGAATTACATTTAAACTTTATAAAAGCTTTAGATATTTATTGATCATAAACATACCTAACTTCAGGGTAAAAAAAAGATGATTTTCAGAAAGGGGGGACAGGGAAATGATTTTTTAAATATAAACTCTGAACTAACATTTTTCTTCCTTTTTACTCTTTACAGTTATTGACGTGAAAGTGAGAATGAGCTTGATGGTAAGTAAAGAAAAATGTTAAAGGGAAATAATCAGAAAAAATGAATTATTCAAGATTGATGGGCAAGCCGTGTCTCATGAGTGTCCAGTGGAATATCCCTATCCATACAAAGATGGGAAACGCTGTTTTGAGGAAGCATTATTTTAAAAAAAATTTTAGTATTTCATACAAAGAACCTTTTAAGATTTGCTAAATAACTTAAAAGATGTGTTGCCCTAGCACTCTCATATTTGACATTATCATCTTGACATTTTTTACTTTTAAAGATAAGTAGTTTCAGGAATTCTTTAAACATTTTTTTTATGCATAGAGTAGAAAACGAGACAGTGAAAAGTTTGGTCAGTGCATAACATTTTTGTTATTAGAGCTATAGATCTAAAAACTAATTGTTCAAAACCCATGAAAAATCAAGTTAATCCCGTCTTATTATTTGTAAAAAACAAAAAACAAATTTTTTTTAATTTCTCAGTCATTATTTCAACAATTTTTGAAACCTTCTGAGCATCTTATATCTTTATTTTTAAGGCTAAACATAGATTCAGACCCTCAGCCTTTATAGAATTAAATTATGCAATGTTTTACTCACAGTGGAAACATCAAGACTCTAGATTTCTATAAAACATTTAGAGCCTTTTATCAATTAAGATTTTTTTATGAAAGAAAATATCCCTCTCAAAATATGAAAAGCTTTAAATTAACTGAGCTTTGAAAACTTGTACTTTAGCCATGAAATGATGTTATTTCTGGTTAATAATGTGCCTGAAATTATTACAATTGTATATTTAATTTAATGTTTTAAATTTGTTATGAGTCCAGTTGCGGTTAAAATGAAAGAGTTAAAATTAGGAACTGTTAGTGTAATTTGAAGTGATCCTTCAAGCTCTTTCCTTGAAACCTTTTTTTGATAAAAAATATGGAAGATATTGTCGTTTTTCTAGGTTTGAAAGTGTTAAATTCTAATAATACCCATATGTTTTTATACAGTAGAAATGTGCAAGTCACTTTTGTATAGAAAACTCCAAATTATTAACATGGAAATTGTTGCGAATCGTGCATTGACATTTTTCAATGGAGAGTCATTTTTTTTGCTTACAGTCCCTTTATTTTAATATTGTATGTTTGCAAAACTATAGGTTTCATGACTCAAAATAGATTTTTTTTCGTAGAAATCAGTTTTATGCTTTCAATGATTACATTATCATACCTATATCATATCTTGAAACATCTAACGTTTACGATATTGGGTTTCCAAGATATAGGTATAAGTACAAAATCGGAGTTAGTGACAAAGACGTAATTCCTTTAATAGTGTTTTGTAAAGTGTTTAAAATGCTTAATTAAAAAATTGGTGCAAACTGTTCTGTTAAATAGAATGATCCTTTAAAAACACTATTTGTCTTTGTTTCTTCAAATATTAGACCTTTAATGTTTAAAATTGAAGTAAACACCCCTTAGTTTGGTCATAACCTCTCTTTTTATGGATAAAATTGAAAGAAAAAGAGGAATTTTTCTTTTTATTATTAAGCTTTAAAATATGGTGAGATTTCGCCAACAAATTACAAAGATATTTGTATAAAAAAGTCAAATTTGTGACACTTAAATCCTAATCAGTTAAAATGTTTGTAAAATATTTCCGTGGTTTTAATTTTAATCTTTATCAGTAAAATCTTTGTGAATTTTGTATCAAGGAATACATGAGCTATTGCTGAAATCCTATTTCCCTATTTAGCGCAGGGATAACTGTCTGAGAGTAAGATATTGAGCATCAACAGTTTTCAAACTAAATGCTTAAATCAGACGAATCTTGAAGAAAAGTTTAAGGCTGTAACTGTTGGCACCAAAGGGTTTCTCACAAAGAAAAGTACATCTTGAAGGTTACACATTCTTGAGCATCATGTTGCATAAAGGAATTGAGTTTTTGCCACAAACTTTTATTTTCTAATCACTATTTCTTTAGAACCCGATGCTGTAGACCTTTGATATTTCAAACTATGATTTATGTTAGATCAAATGATCATAATTTAAAATATCAAAGGTTAACAGCTTTAGATAGGAAAAATATAGGGATTAAACTTATTGAGTTTGTGGCAAAAAATCAATTCCTTTAAGCATGGATTTTTCTCTAATTGTATTAATAACTTGACTTTATCAAATCAAGGTTCTTTGCGTTAATTTTTTGCTTAAAAATACACGTTTTAGTTTTATCTATAATTTTAGTGGAGGTAGTGTAATGTGCTCATTCCAAGAATCAGATATATGTGAACGGAGCAGCAAACTTATTCACAATCCTTTCCAGGAATTCACAATTTATCGACTTAACTAATAAAATATTCATATCAATCTTTCATTTCAGCCCTAGTTCAGAATTGCATTAAATGACAAAACCAAGAAGAAATCTCCTAACCAATGATAGGTTATTCTATAAGTAGTTTTGGATTTAATTTGGCATAAAAGAGAAAAAAGGTATAGAAAATGGTTTTCATACTTTCATAATTATTTTATTTTGATTTTATTTTCTGTCATAATTATCAGTATGGAGTTAAAGCTTTTCAGATTAAGAACACAGTTTTTGTTTGACTATTTATATATGCTGAACCAGAGACAAAAACATATTTAGCATAACTGTGAAATTTTGGAAAGTTTTTTAAATGGGACATTGATGGTAAAAATGGAGTATATTTACCAAGATCCAGTGCTGAAGAATGCCAACAGATTTGTGACAATACCTTAGATTGTGTGGTAAGTTTATAAAGGTTGATAATGAATTGCTGTTTTACACAATGTAGAAATGTTACCCTATACATCTATGCATAGAAGTATGAAGTTGCATTTCATATTTGTAGCTTAATATGGAAATAATAAGACTACTGACATTAATGGTTTGAAGAAAAATGGAAAAATACCATGAATAAAATTGATTCAAATTTCAAAACTAAAATTGCATGATTCATCCTTCTTAAATCACACAATCAGGAAAATTAAAAATGTAGTTTTAATTTCCTAAAAACCCAAACCCTCTTGAAGAACTTAATTTTTGTACGTTATACATAATAGAAGACAAAGAGAAACAAAGTAAAGAGTAACAAACGCATATTTGAGCAAATTTACAGAAAAATTACGGAAACCAAATCTCTACATAGTTAAATCATTAAGCAATAGCCAAATAATCAAATAATAAAATAATTGAATAATTAAATAATTAAAAAATGAAATAATCAAATAGTAATAATTATGTACAACTACTTTACAGAGAAACTAAGGGAATTTTACATAACCAAGGATGTTTTGTAGACAAAATTGGTCGAGGTTACCCGTGGTTAAGTAAATATTAAATTTCCCGAAAAAGTGGTTAAACGAAATTTTATTGTATTTTGAAATGAAAATGCGTGAAAAATTTCCTGAAAACTTTGCAGAGCGGGTGTTATTTTACTTAACTGTCCCAAGGGACGTTAACTAACATAACCTCCCTCTTTTGGGGGAATAATAGGTCGATAATGTTGGTAAAAAGGCGATAAAATAATTTAAGAATTAAATAATTAAAAAATTTAAATGATCAAATAATAAATGATTAAATAATTAAATGAGAAAATGATTTAATAATTAAATATATAATTGATATTTAGAAAATTAAAAAATTAAAACATTTTCATTAAAAAATAATGGTTATTTAATAAATTAAAACCCAAACCTACAGCATAATTATGGAGATTCAAGATCAAAATAAATACCTAATTTTCCCTACAGAAAAAATCTTGATGATTTTGATGATTTTAGGGTTGGGTTTGGAATTCTGCTAATACAGTCTGCTATCCTAAACTAGAAGGCACTTTGAATGTATACATTTCTAACAAGTACAGGCAAGATTACTTCATTTTAAATAATATTTAGTTTACATATCTCTAATCTGAAAACATGTATACTTATTCAATGTACTTTGCATTTATTTTACTCAAAAAATGTTGAAGACGGCTTTAATTTTATCATTTGTAAGACCAAAAATTGTAAAATAATACCAATTAGTTTGTAATGTTTTTTTTCAGTATTCCTACAATTGTAGCCGGATATAAACCTTCATATATCAATACAAGCCTTGAAGATCTCTAATACCCTGGCTAAAGTTACATTTATAGCACTTTTCGATATCCATATTCTAGATGGAACATCCTAACCATCATTAATCTCTTGTATTAAGAGAATGGCAAATGTCATGTAAATATTTAATAACTCTCCACTTAATGAAAAATCTGTTAAATCTGGAGATTTTTATAGAATAATTAAACTGAAACATTGAAAGCATCTAATTGGGCTTAATCCAACGCAAATAAAAAAAGAAATAAATGTTTTTTAATGTATGTTCAATATCATGCTGATTTCTTAAAAATAATTCAAATATTATGTTACCTGGGCTTTGATTAAATAAATTAATTCTGTTTAAATTCAAATTGTTCTGTCCAATAAATATGGGAAAATACATTTGTAAAAACCACAAATAAGTTTCCTGGTAAAATTGTTCAAGTGTGGGTAAACAGCAGGAGTAGCTTTTAGTAACCTGGGCAGCGCTGGGTTCCCAAGCTAGTATATTTATATACTTTTAAAAATGTTAGCTGCCCTACAAACACAAAGCAGAGTTAAATCCGGATAAAAGTCGACTATTTTTAAACCAGAACCCGGATAAAAAACCTCGTACTGAAAACGTTTTAAAGACGGTTTTACAGAGTGTTTTAAGACTTCAAAAAAGCGTTTTAGACAGTCTAAAGTCTTCATTTTTGGCTTTAAAGTAGAGATAAATTCTTTTTTTAATGGTGTGTTTTCATCCGAGTATTTTAAAACGGATTTAATCCGTGTGTACACTAATAACAATTTTTTAAATGGTTTAAAATGGTGTCTTTTTAATCGTTTAAAAACGCACCCAGGGTTTAGAGGTTTATAGCTGGCAAAACGTCTATTTTTTTTTAATTCTACGGGCAACACCAGGCACTACAGCTAGTGTGGAAATAAGTATAGAGCCAATTGTTTCCTGAATCTACCAAGGAAGATTATAAGAATGAAAAATGTAGAAACTCTATGTGTAGTTGTTGTCCTTGTATTGCTCTGCATTGTTGAAGCTCCTGCAAGAGCTTAAAGTACCAGATGCAAATTTTATTGTGTCAATAACTCTTTGCCTAAATTTCTTTGATGGTTTTTTTTAACGTTTGGCCACCATTGATTTCCAGACTTGGTATTAAGAAATTCCCAGGATTTGTTCCAAGGAAGTTCCAACAAATTCACAGAACTTGGTCACTATTTAGAAGATGTTTTAGGAAACAGATTTTTTAAATTTTTTTAAAGAAATTCCTAATATTTTCCTGAGAGATTACAAAGAAAATACAGGATTTAAGAAACTTCTAAGGAAATTTTTGGAAATGGGTTATAATCTAGAGAGATTTCTGTGAAATTCCGAAAAAAATTTCTGAAGTTGGTCACCATTTTGGAAGATTTTTCAGAAAACACATTTTATCCAGTTGACAATGATTTGATGGTAAAGGATATCTAATATATTTTTAAAGACAGTAAATATTTACAAATTTAGTTTTTCTGTCTGCTAAACTGTCAAGCTCTAATGGAGTGAATTTGAAATGCATTTTCAGTTCTGCAAATTTAAACTTTACAGTGTAGTCCAGTCCTGACCATTTTCCTTATATACAACTGTTCTGTTTTTATCCTGCAAGGTGACAAAACATTTTTTTACCATTGTTAGCTTTGTTAATGACACAACAAACATAGATTCACAGATAAGCCAACCATACAACAGTGAACATAGTTACATTTTAAAATCAAAGATTGTACCTATGGACAGAACGGTAGTACAACTTTTGGCAGCTAGAAGCCGTTCCTTCCATAAACTACATTGGTCAACAACTTGACGTCTCCTATATTGGTCGTCAAGTGTATGGAAATTATCTATCCATCTGATAAGAATTTAAAATGAGTCATGTAGTCATTTTTGTTTCTAATTTCTTAAACTTAAATATAGCTACGCAAATGTATATCCCCCAAAGTGGACAAATTATACTATGTATGTGAATCTTTCACTTCTATAAACCACAAACAATAAACTTGAACAGAAGGCCAGCTTTCACCAGATCAATTTCAGCCCGTCCATGTTAGACATAACATATTTACACACAAAAATACTAAAAATAAATTTCACATTTATTTCAAAATCAATAACAAGGTTTATTCAAGCTAGTTGTCCTTACAATTATATTCCAAACAGGGTAATACAGTACAGGGGTGAACATAAATTATATTAATAAACAATGAAAAGTCCTCTGGACCAAGGGTGTGTTCTGTGTAGGAGCAGGGTTGCAGTTCTTCTTCTGTTTGTGGAGGAAACCAATTTACACCAGGAGGCCTAAATTTTGTAATATTTAAACACTCATTAATACCTTTCTGATAAATATAAATATCTTTGCAACATAGGACCAAACTTATTTAACCCTATCCCTGCTGGGGTACTTGAAAACCAGGATACACTGGGGGGGGGTCAATTTGACCCCCCCCCCTCTAAATCCCATGTTTTATGTCCAAATATGACAAATGATACATCATTAGAAAGCTCTTGTGCTCTACTTTTAGAATCTGCAAAAAAAATTGCAAATTTGCGAAAATTGAATTTTTTATCGCAAAATCCAGTTTTATAGTAAAAATGTTTGCAAAAAAAATTTGTCCAAAAAATGAAAAATTATACATTTTTGAAAAGCCCTTGACCATGCCATTTCAAATATGCAAAAATTTTTGCAAAATTTTAAATACCTTGTTTTTTATTCAGGAAAACTTAAAATGTGCAAATTTCCTTTGACAGGTTGTTTGCAAAAAATTTGAAATTTTTTTCGCAAAACTTGTGCAATTCGTTTCCTTATGTCATAGGCTTTCCAAAAAGCTAAATTTTATCAAAATCTGACAAGTGAAAGTGGGTCAAAACAAAGATTTAGTTTGTTACAGGCAAAAGCAGTCATTCAGGCAGTGTGCCTGAGGACTCAGGCAGCTAGTATTACAGCCCGGTTTTAGGCCTAAAGGGAGGACTTTAGGTATGTAAGAAAAGTCAGAAAATTTCAACAGCCTCAGACCAACACTTTTGGAGTTATGTAAAAAAAACTTCAGGGGGGGGTCAAATTTGCCCCCCCCCCCAGCGGGAATAGGGTTAAGTACAAGAAGTAACTGAACAACAACCACTTCTATTCAACTTGAAGTTGCTCAAAAGAGAAGTATTTGACCTACGTCTGTGCGGATCAGCAACTTCTTAATATTCATTATTTTGGTCTCTGATGTTTTAGACAGCTTTGATATTTCAAACAATATATTCTTTTCCACAATCCGGATGCAAAGATGGGGAAATGAAAAAAATAGAAATTCCCATGAGTGTATTTTTCATAGGGGTTTTAATCGTTCTAGAAACGAGTAAACACTATCATGTTTCGTTTCGTTTTGGATGTTTCAACACAAATGAATTATATCGTTGAAATCATGTATATCTGTTACGTGGCCTTGGACTTGAATTTCTTTGCCGCGTATGGATTTCCGCCTAGCTTGGAATCGTCTTCCGCCACAGTCTGTTATTTGAGAAAAATTTGACCAGCAACAGTTTNAGAAGGAGATCGATATGAAGAATAATATTAGAATAATAATAATAATAGAAGGAGGTCGATATGAATAATAATAATAATAATAATAATAGAATAATAATAATAATAATAGTAGGAAGTCGATATGAAGACTAATAATAGAATACTAATAATAATAGAAGGAGGTTGATATGAAGAATAATAATAGAAAAATAATAATTTTAGAAGGAGGTCGATATGATAATCAAAATAATAAAAATAAACATTTTTAAATGATAATTATCCAATAATTTTAAAAACTAAACTTAAAAATAAATAAATAAAATAAAGTATGATTGGAAATATCTTTAAGATACTTGCACTAATCTAAAAGGATAGTTTCATATACAAACTTTTGTGTCAATGGCCAAGATTTAATTTAAATGCAAGGATTTGAAAGCAAAAAAGTAAACATATGATGCTCATTACGCTTTAGATTAAATACTTAATCTTTTTTACTTTGCTAAAGCTTTATTTTCATTTTCATTCATTCATTTTGTACTAGCACTCTCATTTTTCACACTGTGAAATTGTGTGACCTTTAATAAATAGTAATTTAAAGGATTTTTTGTTAAATTTTTTTTTTAGTTTATAGGGTAGGGTAAAAGGCGGAAAAAAGTCCGGTCTTTGAAAAAAAAAACCTAAAATAGCCCATAACTTTTTTTGCGACTAAAGCTAAGGATCTAAAAACTTTATTTTTGAAAAGCCCTTATAAAATGCATGCAGAAACATGTGTCATCACACTAGCTTTGAGATTTGTATAAAACCAAAAAATATTTGTTTAATTTTTTTGACCCTGATTTTAACCTAATGTTAGAAGCATGTGTTAAATAGAAAAGTCTAAAAAAATTGAACAGCCTCAGACCAAAACTTTTTGAGTTATCTTCAAAAAACGTAAGGGGGTGGGGCCCCAGGGTCCCCAGCCGAACTAGGGTTAGAGAGTTGTTAGTCACAATTTTAGTCTTGTTCTTTAAGATCGGTAATTTAAGTTTAAATAGTTTTATATAGATATACCTGATATCTAGGAAGAGTGATGTCCCCGTCCAAGCTTATTTTACTAAAATCCACAAAATATCTGTCATCTTAAAATAATAAAAAAAATATAATTAAATCTAATAATATCAAAAATAATTAAAAATAAAAATGGCAAATATTAGTTTTCCTGAATGCAGCATCAAGTTCTGTAACTTCCTTGACAGGCATTCTGTTTACGCAGTCATATCTGAACTCATCTAGACCGATTGAACCATCACCTGGAACAAGGATAGTATTACATTAAAGGAACTTGCAGTATGCAAAGATGGCAAAGCCTGATTCAATAAAGTGGCTAGCCGCTAGATATACCGTTTGTCTTAGTTAAAAGTGTTTAATTCTGATAAATATGAAAGTTTTCCTGCAGCAGTCCATTTTGTTGAAAACCCTTAATTAAAATTAATCTGTTTTTAAAATTATAAATATTGATATACAATTCATGCTTTATCATAGCGTTAGAATTGATCTTTGCCAACTTTGAAATTAAACTTACATCGATTATTTAACCCTATATCCTGATTTGGCTATTTCTGTCTAATATAGATCAGGGGAGGGATGTTTTGCACCCCCTCCCTATGATTTTGCCTTTAATGTTGAGATAGGGGAGTGTGATACATGTCCTTAGTTCAACTTTTCAAGGCCTCCTCATCAAAAAATAATTAGACCTCTAACTTAAATAAAATAGTTATTTTTACTTTTAACAAATATTAACATATGACACATGTTATTATATCCATTTTTCAATGGCTTTTTAAACATATAAGTCTTAGCCCTGTAGCTTAATTAATAACAAAATTATTAACCGTTTCTATTTCTTTGAAACACCGACCCACCGTTTGATCGTTCTCCACCCTACCCTATGCATAAAAAAAAATTTCAGCAATATTTTTCACAACTATTATGTTGAAAAAGTGAAGAAGTTTTAGTTTTCTAATGTAAGCAGTTTTTAAGTTATTTAGAAGAAACCCCCCCCCCCCTTCGTGATAGGGTAAGTCAATATAGCTGGATGGTTTTTAAAACATTGTAGTAAAATTTAAATTTAAATTCAAGAGTCATATTTTAATGAACAAATGAAATTTTAAAATAACAGTAAATAATAAAAACAATATTACCATCAACGTCAATTGTTCTAAACTGAGCCTCAATAAAGAACTTAAAAGCATTTGGTAGATCTGCATATGCTTTTCCCTGAGAGTTGTCACATTCATTTTTTTGTTTTTTTAATATGATTTTTTTTGTTCAACGGGCAACGCCGGGCACATTAGTTAGTGTAATGAAGATTACAGTTCCAATCTTAAATTTTAGAATAAAAAACGTGAAAAATGTGAAGTTTTAATTTATCGACTGAAGGTAGATAAAGAAAATTTAGTGCTGTCACTTTCAAATGGGAAGGTAGCGGATACAAATGTTTATTGTTTCCTAGATTTTTATGTTCTAATGAAATTTGCTATAAAATGGACAAAAAGTTTAAACTTGATAGTTTTAGACAGGGGCTTTAATTTAATAGGCTTGCATAACGAATTGGCTTAGAATAAGGATAAAAAGGTTTGCAAAATATTTAAATTTATTGTGCATATGCAAATGCAAAATCTAGATATTTAAGTGTAGAAAGACACATAAATAGTGTTCAAAGGTTTACTGCACTTTTGCATTTAAAGAATATGTGACAGGTTCCTTGCAAGCAGTTTCTACTCCTTTCATGAACTCATCAGAATCAACTTCTCCATTCTCAAATATAAAATAGTTTAAACATTTACCAAGTTTATCAAAGGAAACGAGTCTTTGCCACAAACTCGGATTTCAAATTATGAATTCTGGTGGATCAAACAATGTAAGTTTGAAATATGAAAGGTAAGCATCATCTGGTTGTTGAGATTTTGGAATTATAAAATTGGAATTTGTGACAAAAACTGAATTCCTTTACCATGATACGCAGAAATCTAACCTGCAGAAAAAGAAATCAAAGGAATTAAGTTTTTGCCAAAAAATAATCCCTATATCTTTGTAACCTAATTTCGTTGAAATCAAATCATCTGAGTTTGAAATATACCATTAAATTATAGTAGATATATTAGAATTAGAAAATTTGAGTTTGTGATTAAGACTCAATTTCTTTATTTGTATTCCAAGTACGAGAAAATCAAATTTGGGTCATATATTAGAAATTTTAAAACATCGTTGTTCATTAAATGGCTTTTAAATAACAGAGTGATTAAACACATCATTTAGGATTTCAATCTCACGAGCATTCCGATTAATCGTTCATGGTCAGCCATGGCGTCTAAGCACCACTTTTGCATGGGGAAAGGAGTTGAATATTTGACACAAACTCTGATTTTCGAGTCCAAATTTGCAACCCAATATTGTAGACCTTAGATATTTCAAAATTTGAATCATGTTTGATCAAATAATCTAATCTTATAATATCAGATGTATACAACATCAGGTTTCAAAGAAATAGAAATTTGAGTTAGTGGCAAAGACTCAATTCCTTTAAAAAGATAACTGAAGAACAACTATTGCACAATAAAATACATTTTAGGAATTATTTGAAGAAAATTGATTACAATACAGAATACTTTACAAATGAATTAAGTCTTTGCAACAACTCTGGTTTTCTAATCTCTATTTCTAATCTCTATTTCTAATCTCTATTTCTAATCTCTATTTCTTTGCAACAACTCTGGTTTTCTAATCTCTATTTCTTTGCAAGCCAATATGACAGATCTTAGATATTTTAAAGCTATAAATTCTGTAAGATAAAATTAAATTTTAAAATATACAATAGTGAAAGAACCAGGTGGCAAAGATTTATGTTTGAATTTGTGACAAAGAAAGATTCAAGTCCTTTTTTTTCAGTGGTTTATATTTTTCAAAAAAATTAGCTCTTTCACATTTTTCTTTAACAAGAAGGCAGGTAATTGACTCTGTAAAGATAAATCTGTAATGATAATAATTTTAAATAAACTTTTATTTAAGCTAAACAGTTCTTAACAAGAACTGTTGTACTTTCTTTAAAATCTGTGGTTGAAGTTGACTAAATAGGTGACAAAAAGTTCAAATTGCTGTGAATGCATTGTATGTCTGAAAGAATGCCCAGGTCAAATTCATTTTAAAGACTTGCATAAGAAGATCAGTGTCTCCTGATATTTGAAACAAAGATTGAGTGAGGCATTTATTTACAATTTGTAAAGTAGGAAGTTTAAAAATCTATCATCTTTAAGATTTTAAAATTTATGTAAGCTCTAGGAATGGTAGGAAAAAATTTTCTAATCTAACATAATTCCTAATTAAAATATCTAACATCTACGACATCAGGTTGAAAATATATAGGGATTTGAACTGATCCTTTGCTTTAGGTATAACGAAAAGGAATTGAGTCTTTGTCACAAATTGATATTTCAAACTTAAAGTTTGAAATTTAAAATGTCTATGACGTTCGGTTGCAAAAATATAGGGAATAAAAAATCAAAGTTTATTGGAAAAACTCAATTCCTTTGTTTTAAATGTTAGGGAATTAAAAATGCCTGAGAAATCTCTAACGTTGTGTTATTCTAAAAAAGTTTTTACAAAATTCTAAATGGATTATATTTCGTTACTGTTGAGGCGAGTGACATACAAGGAAAAACAGACAAGTTCTGCTTTTAACATGTACGTATATAATATGTCATTAAACAGAGTAAAATTCTGTGATTTAGGATTTAAGAGAAGAGAACAACACAAGACAACTTGTCAAACAATTTAGAATAATTTACAGAATTGGCTGAAGTGTCGCCCTGTACTAAAGTAAATGTCACGTAAGATTAAAAATGGATTTAATGATAATTTCTCTCCTTTTCAAGAGCTTTGGAGAAGACAGTATGTTGACCATCTAATATGTAACCGGAGCCTTTGCCACAAACTCTAATTTTCTAATCCTGATATCTTTGCAAACTGATGGTGTTCTTAAACTCTGAATTCTGTTAGATCAAATAAAGTTTAAAATATTAAAGGTTAACAAGATCAGGTTGCACAAATATAGGGATTTAACAATTTGATTTCGTGGCAAGATTGAATTCCTTTTTTCAGACTTAAAATCAAAATTAGAGCAGTTACAATGTCACAAATTTTTACCAGTGTAAGGTCTCAAAACTTTTACCTTCCCTTTTGGACTAGTTTAAAGTGGTCTACATAAAAAAGGGAAATTTACTCAAATTATCTTTGAAAATCTGGGGTAGGTAATACTATCATTATTTGAGAAGAATGAATGTAATTGGTATTTTTCTAAATATTTATATTGGTAGATTGTATTTTTTTTACTCTTAATGATCATGAGCTATTTCATGGCAGAGCCTCACAATGAAGTTATATTGAAATCAAGCTTATCAGCGATCAGTTGATTGTTACCTTATCAAAATCAACGATCAGTTGATTGTTACCTTATCAAAATCAGCGATCAGTTGATTGTTACCTTATCAGAATCAGCGATCAGTTGATTGTTACCTTATCAAAATCAACAATCAGTTGATTGTTACCTTATCAAAATCAGCGATAAGTTGATTGTTACCTTATCAAAATCAGCGATCAGTTGATTTTTACCTTATCAAAATCAGCGATCAGTTGATTGTTACCTTATCAAAATCAGCGATCAGTTGATTGTTACCTTATCAAAATCAACGATCAGTTGATTGTTACCTTATCAAAATCAGCGATCTCAGCAATCTGATCCCAAAGGTTTATCATAACTTCCTTGTTTTTAGCATACCTAAACATTATTGAATTTTTAGACATATTTGACATATTTTATTATATTATCATTATAAAGATTTATTCACACACAAAGATATAAATAATATATAAATGGTGTAGTTTAACTTTGTTTAAATAAATTTTTGAAAATACAGGTTTCCAAAAGAAAAGAGAAAAATATGCAAAATTATGAAATAGACAACATTGATCATTACTCATTACATAACATATTCATCATTTCAGTTATTACGTAATCATCGAATCCTTCAACATATAAATTATTCATTCTTGTATTTAAAAGTTCTTGTAAAACCGGAACTTTCCATGCATGTTCCAATATGGGACATCAAAATATTTCATTGTTTCTTAACTAACATTTTACTAAGATCCGAAGGATTTACAGAAAAAGATTAATAAAACTTTTTAAAAAAATTTAAATAATAATTATTCTTGAAAAATTTCCTGGGCATTTTTTCTGAATTTTTTATTTTTATAAGGTGTCAGTAATTTTACCAAATAAGATAAGTCCTTTAAATATAGATTAATCTAATTGAATAACAAAAAAATTCACAAAATTAAGATAAGAAAATGAGATTTAAAAAGTGAAATGAAAATTAGATTGCTTTCTATGAAAAGTGAGATTCTTTGTCAGAAAGCAGAACTTTGCAAAAATAAATACAATACACATACATACATTCCAGTAAGAAAAAAAATAAAACATATTAAGGAACATTTTAAATTTTTTTAAAATTACTAAATAACATATTTTTTACAAATTATGATAAATCTAGATTTAAGCGTAAAGAACATTCACCAAAAAGTATGTTCGTTTAAGATAATTAATGAAGCTTATAGAGTCTAACACTAAAGAATGAAAAGTTCCGACTTAAATGTTAAGTTTCAGCTTAATTGCCACTTCTGACTTAATTTAAACTTGAATTTTAACCCTAGGGTTAAATATTTAACTCGCCGAAATCGACGCGTTAAAATTTAAACCCAGGGCTAAAATCTTGAAATCAATCTAGCGACATTTATTTAAAAGTAAAAACCTTGATTGAATAAATTTTACGTTTTAAATTAATTAATGTTTGCACGTAAACTTAAAAAACGGTTGTAACTGAAATTTTTTTTGAAATAATTTTGTTTTCCCTTACGTAAATTATTGAAAATAAAAAAAACAGCTGATGAGCGATGGTACGTAATTTCTCTCCGTAAATTCTTTTCTCTGATTCAGGTTCAGATTTTCCCGAGAAGTTCAAATCTCTCTTCAGGTTTTTTTTGAAAAAGTTCAAATTTAAGCAGGAACTCATTATTTTACAATAAAACTTTTAAGCTATAACTTAAATTTCGCGCATTCTTTATGTTAGTCTCTGGAATGTAAATATTTAGAAAATAAACATATGTATATAATATAGAGATGAAAGCAAAATTTGCAGTGTCCAAAACAACCTGCATTGAATTTGCTTGTTTGCTAAAAAGCTTCAGAGAATTGCAAACGAGTCAAAGCACATATTTTCTTTCACTTTGGAATTTCTTACGATAAACTGTCCAATTGATTGTTACAATACACAATTATAGTATAAATGTGCAAAGAGCTTCTCTTGCAGATTTTAGTTATTATATCTTTAATATCCTTGTTTTAAATACAATTATATTCCTTTCTCTGGGATTATGTAGAACTAGAATGCAGGAACCAAATAAATATTATGAAGTATTTGAACTACGTATAGACTTAGTTGAACCAGATCTCCTAAACTTGAATCGCCAGACAAGAAAAGTGGTTCAACTTAATCTACGTAGTTTAACTACTTCTTGCAATTCTTAAAATTTGTTCTAAAACTCCATTCATATTGTACGTATAAATAAATTGTTTCTTACTTTGTAGCATCCCAGGATCCTTTCCCCTCCATAATGGTGTTCTTGACAGCCAAGCATTCAAAATCAGTTTTATCGAGAACACCATTGTTGTCAATGTCGTACATGTACCTGTAATAATCAAGTTGTATATGCCAAAGGTAGGTGATAAAGAGTTATGTACACATTTTACTGTGACGTAAGGACTGCTAGGAACTTGTTTTATAAACACGGTCCCCGGACAAGAAAAAAATTTAAAAAAGATGGTCTAAAATGGTCAATGTCGCGTCATACAGGGATTTCATGTGAAGCTAACCCAAGAGAAAAGAAGATCAAAAAATATCTTTTTTCACTTTGTATTGTCGTACAGTCCAGTCTGGACTACCAGTGGAGAGTCGACCCATCAAGTTTTATGCAACAAACGTAGTAACAGTGATTTGGGTGACAAGTTCCAGTTGATTTTTGGTAGACATTTGTAATTCATATGTATTGAGTCTTTGCTACAAAATGAATTTTAATCCTTTCTTTTTGCAACTTGAGGCTGGAACTCAACTAAACCTGCAACCTGAAACTTGTGATATTTCCAATTATTAAATGTAACAGAATTCACAGTTTGAAATATCTAAGGTTAACGACATTGGGTTGCAAAATTATATGGACTAGTTTGTGGCAAATATATTTTGGACACATGCTAGTTTATGACAATTGTTCCAAGAAATATTGTTGTTGTCAATTGAAGTAAGAAGTGAATATTCAGTGGAACTAGAACTCCAAAAATCTATAATTTGTATTTATTTACCTGACTAAAAACTTTACCCTATTTGTCCAGGAGTTCGCCATCTGAAAAAATTCTTTTAAAGGGAGTGTTATCTAAAAAGTAAAGGGCCGTATAGGCTAAAACTGAAATAAATTTGGAATTGAATGGATCAATCTGTTTCCATGAGAACATTGTAAAAAACGTGCGTCGCCTACAGCGCAGAATCCACGGAGAGATCCCTGATCAAGGGCGTATACAGAAATAAATGTAGGGGGGGGCAAGATTTGCGCGAAGCGCAAAAATTTTTTTTGCCCCCCCCTAGGAGCTCCTAGGGGGGGGCAAAATTCGAACTATAAATTCATAACACTTGGCTTCTTGGATAATCCCTGATTTCGCATCTCGTAGTTAAAACATAATTCATTTATTTAATTTAGAACTGATCGTTTACTTTTCAAATGAAATTATTTCAAACTGGATTTGGGTAACTTGTATTTATTTTATTTTCATATAAATCTGTGAATTTCTACGTCACTCGCGAATAGAATTTCGAGCAAATACCACTTGGATTCTTTGCGCCGCGCTGTAAGCAACAAATGTTTTTACAATTTTCTTAAAACTCAACCAGATAAAAAAGGTTGATAACATTCGACTTAATATTCAATTTGATGTTTTAGCATAAACCATAAACATATTTTCATAAACACTCTCTTTAATGATAAAACTAAAATGATTAAGAAAATGTTTAAATTTTAAAATAGTTTAACCTTGAATAAGATAAATGATATCCGGAGTGGAGCAGTGATCCTTCAAGAATGGGCGAGTTGACCTCACTGCGCTACTTTATATACACTGACCGGACACAGGTAAACAGGTAAATACAGATAGATAGATATATATCTATACATATATACACACATAAACATAAACAGCCAGCATACCTTGATATTTAATTAGACAAGGAAAACGGTAAATTTAGGTGAAGAAAAGTAGTCACTGGACAGATACAGATATAAACATTTAGACCAATATAGACATTTTTGTCCAATGTCTATTTGGCATTTAATGATAATTAGACATAAAGAGAACCATGTTTAAAGGTAGAATTAGATTACACAGGAAGGGGGCGCGGTGAGAAACTAAAGAGAAGAATTGAGGTAAGGTGGTCAGGTAGACAGGTAGACTTGACAGCAGGTGTTCAGGTAGACAGGTAGACTTGAAGGCAGGTGTTCAGGCAGACATTTAGTATTGACGGCAGTTGTTTCAGTATACAGGCAGACTTGAAGGAAGGTATTCAGGTAGACGGATAGACTTGAAGGCAGGTGTTCAGGTATACTGGTAGACTTGATGACAGGTGCTCAGGTAGACAGATAGACTTGATAACAGGTGTTCAGGTAGACAGATAGACTTTATGACAGGTGTTCAGGTATACTGGTAGACTTGAAGGCAGGTGTTCAGGCAGACATTTAGGATTGACGGCAGTTGTTCCAGTATACAGGAAGACTTGAAGGAAGGAATTCAGGTAGACGGATAGACTTGAAGGCAGGTGTTCAGGTATAATGGTAGACTTGATGACAGGTGCTCAGGTAGACAGATAGACTTGATAACAGGTGTTCAGGTAGACAGATAGACTTTATGACAGGTGTTCAGGTATACTGATAGACTTGAAGGCAGGTGTTCAGGCAGACATTTAGGATTGACGGCAGTTGTTCCAGTATACAGGAAGACTTGAAGGAAGGAATTCAGGTAGACGGATAGACTTGAAGGCAGGTGTTCAGGTATAATGGTAGACTTGATGACAGGTGCTCAGGTAGACAGATAGACTTGATAACAGGTGTTCAGGTAGACAGATAGACTTTATGACAGGTGTTCAGGTATACTGATAGACTTGAAGGCAGGTGTTCAGGCAGACATTTAGGATTGACGGCAGTTGTTCCAGTATACAGGAAGACTTGAAGGAAGGAATTCAGGTAGACGGATAGACTTGAAGGCAGGTGTTCAGGTATAATGGTAGACTTGATGACAGGTGCTCAGGTAGACAGATAGACTTGATAACAGGTGTTCAGGTAGACAGATAGACTTTATGACAGGTGTTCAGGTATACTGATAGACTTGAAGGCAGGTGTTCAGGCAGACATTTAGGATTGACGGCAGTTGTTCCAGTATACAGGAAGACTTGAANCATGAACTGTCGTAAAAATTTAAAATAATAATAATTTTAAATTAGTGGCATCTTAGAAATTTAATTAATAAATAATTGTTCCATATCGTGATATTTCAGTGTTTATTCAACAACCTTCAAGATTTTTCCGATTGCAATAGTAGTTCCTAAAAATATTTATAATAAAAATAACGATGATAATAGTGATGATAATAATAATAATATTATCTATAATAAGAATGATAACAATGCAGTAAGAACAATATTGATAATAATAATTTTAATCAATCTTGTTTATCTTTTAATTTTTAGTATGGTAAAAGATCGAAATAAATAAAATGTGGAACAATACTATAAATTTCATCGTCTCCAATGCCATTTCATTAATTTACCCATGACACTCGACATTGAAAAGTGAGAACGGGGAAAAGCAAAAGAAAGAATTTTTAATGTTTTTGTTGAAGCGGAATTTTCTTCAAATTTGTTTAATTACAGAAAGGTAACCTGTAACATTTCAGAAATATGCGTTAGTTTAGAAATGAGTAAAATTGTTGAGAATATAGGGAAAATCTGCAATTCAACAAAAAAACATCAATTGTCCAAATCAAGAATGTGTGAAATAAACAGGACCTGTATTAAAAAAGTGCAGACTGGTTTGCAATGGCATGGGCAACACCGCTCAAACTGAAAGTTTAGGTACAAAGGCTGTATGTACTTATACTTTATATTTATATTTAATTGTTACAGAAAAGTTGTCAAAGATTTAGTTGTATAGTAAAATTATTTTACAGTAAAATATATGAGTTAAACATTTTTTAAAGAAATAAACTGCAAAAAGTCGTGAATATCTAATACAGTATGTGGCAGAAGACATTAAAAACTTTTCACCAACTGTCATGTTTCGTGGGACATCCTGTAGGAGATGTTAAGTGAAATCAAATTTTAGAAACATTTAATTTCAAGCACTTTTTGGTCTGAAGTAATCCAGGTTTCCAATTTTGCACTTTTGAAACGAATGCTCCCTTAAACCTCTCTAGCTTAGAAAGACCCCCCCCCCCTCATCTTTTTCCTTATCGTGATACATTTCGTACATGTTTGGAGAAATTATAAAATAACGTGCCAAAAAAAGTATAACTGTTATAACCTAAATAGTAATTACAAAAACCAGGTAGTTTGCAAAAAAAGTGGGCAAAGAAACAATTTGTGCAAAATATTAAAATAAATTTTTTTTTTAATTTTTTAAAAGCCATCTAGCCCAAAGGATTTAGGCAGTTTGGAGGCTATATTTAAGAAAGTGCATTGTATGGTCTTAAGTGGAAGGATTTGATGGTCAACAAAGTAAAATATTTTAACAGCCTCAGACCAATACTTTATAAGTAGACCGCCCCCCCCCCGCTAGGGCAGAGCAAAGTTCTGTTAAAGGGAGTGACCGGCTATGTAAAGTATTGGAACTGAGTATGCAGTGTTGTGGAAAACTTCTTTCGGATTCATTTGAAACATATTAATCAATAAATAAATAAATAAAGATCTGTAAATCCTGAGTTTGAGAGCAAACTCGACGTTCAAAACTCCTACTTTGGGGGTGGATACGTTTTCAGACTTAGTTTTTTTTTAATTATTAAATAACGACGACATAAAATGTTAAAAAGTTCTACAAAAAACTACAGAGGTAATGCATAGGAACATGTTGAGAAAATATTAATTAAACTTATCATCGAAAATAAGTAATCTTGTTCAATTATTAGTTCCTAAAAACGGTATATGCCGATAACATACCGAATGTTCCATTCTTACCTTTAAACTGAACAGCTACCTGAAATTTTTTCTTTTTTAACGTTCAACCTACATGAAGGAATAGATTTAAAAAGTAAAATATTGAAATATTAATCTAAAATGTTAAACCCTAGCCTGGTTGGGAAGGGGTGGTCCCCCCCCCCTTAAACTTAAAAAACTTTTAAATCTATATCAAGTATAACTAAGAAATAATTTTGCGAGGAAGCTTGCAAAATGGCAAAATGTCTGTTTGTATTGATATTCCCATTTGCTAATTCCTTGTATCTTTTGCCACCCAGTCCAATGTCATTGATATTTCAAACATTAAATAAAGATTGATTTTCAATAGTCAAAGTTCAAAGTTAAAAAATGTCATCAGGTTGAACAAATATTTGTACTAGAAAATTTGAGTTTGGTGCAAAAACTCAGTTCCTTTAAAAATATTGTTCACAACAATGCAACTCTTAAATAAGGCAGTCCTGTTTTAGATTCTTCTATGGTATTCATTCCTACACAGATTTCTCAATCTAAAATATTAGAGCTTGAAAATTCATCAGTTGTGTTTTAGACCTTGAAGCGCTCACATCTAGAGACAAGCGTTCATAGCCTGGGCAAAAGGGGGAAAATGGAACCTTTACCCTACCTCCTAAAGCCCCTGAAATCAAGTACCTCATTCTAAGTATTTTCTGTAAAAACGGAATTCCCTTAATATAACTCAATTATTATAGCTTCGATTTGCCTACCATCAACATTTTTTTCTAAATATTTAATCACAAACTCCCATTNTCCGCGGCAAGCTGAAGATGTTGGACCGAGGATAATGTTATTATAAAGTTTCAAGACATTGTTTTCTTTTACACCCGACATTGTTCGTACAGTACATTTCACACAATTCAGATACTTTTCTGTAAAACCAGTTTTCTTTGGACAACCTGTATTGTGTATTCTAAAGTACTGACTGAGCTAAATAAAACCTGCCTCTTATCGATCAGTTCAGAAGTCAAATGAATAAATTATATCCAAAGCAGTTGGCCTCAAGGTTTTCTTTTTTATGGACACTAAATATGCACTGATCACTTAAAAAAAAAATTTCTACATCTATTTTTTTTTTGTGGGGGGGGACTTTGAAAATTCAAAGCTTTTTTACTTTTTCGAAATTTAGTGATCACGATAAAGATATAAAAATTCAAATTTGAACAAAATTTTCTGTTGGTAGGAAATAATTTGTTTTTAAATTAGCGACTGTTAAACTATATTTTCTGAATAACTTTCTTGAGGGTAAAAATGTGCCAACTACTGAGGATGTTTCTGAGTGGGATGTTTCATCCTACTCTTGTATCCCCAGCCAGTAATATAAGAATTTTACCTCCTAAAATTATGATTCGAATTCTACATGAACAGGTTTTAATTGCCTGCAGGTAGTGCTGGTTTCACAGTAGTAATTATTTAAACTGGGTGTCCGAAAATACTGAAACATGTAATTGAAAAAAAGAAATTTTGCGAAAATCAATGAGAAAAACTTTTTGACATAAAGATCACATTATTTTCTGTTTTAAAATAACTAATTTTAAGCTACGGTGACGGTTATTATATCAAAATAATAAAGACGACTTTTTATTTAAGTTATAATTGTTAACAAGCTTTCTTCGAATTGCAGAATGACACCATCTCTTTCTATCTATGTTGTATATATGTTGTTTTAAAGATTGGTATAAATCAAAACTGAAATCGGAAGTCGTCTTCATTATATTGATACCAGCGTATGTTGATTACAGATCTCATTTGTACCTTAATCTAATACCTACACCTATAAATAATAAAATAAACAATTTCTCAAACATATTGAAAAAGGAAAAGTATGTCCTAAAATATGAAAATTTTGAAACAGAACGGTGGCAACATTGATTGATGAACAATTAGCAAACGGTTTTCAAACCTTAGTTTTTACATCATCAAAACATATTTTTCCAACAGTTTAGGATAAAACTACCGTTCAGGTTAATTTTCCTCATAAATTTCTTTAAATCTTTATTTTGTCTCGTAACTCGTATCTAGAAAATGAAGGCTTATTCTTTATTTAAATTGGTAAATGAGACAGATTTTTTAAATAACTTATGAGTTTTTATAATGATTTCATATAATTACTTACACGAATGTCATCTATTAAGAAAGAAATCAAGTAAGTTTACATCAGCGTCCATGGTTGGTTTAAGCCTTACTGAAGCTATACTTAGGATCCAGGCATACATACGTGCGTGCGCGCAGCAATTGTACATATTATATATAGTAAAATGGGAATAGATCAAATGCCTAATTTCAAAACAATGATTTTAAAAAGGAAACTTCTTGACTTTAAATACTACAGTTAATAATTGTTAGTTTCTTGACAATATTTTAAGACGTCAGACCTTTGAAGATAAGCTTCCTCTTGACCTTGAGTCAGGGATACTATATGTATATAATATATATAATTAAACCTTGTTGAACATTTTTTACTTTAATTTATTTCTAAAAAAACGTTAAAATATTTTTTTTCTAGACATTTACTCTGCATTATCATTTGAATAATATTTAAATGAAGCAATTTTGATAGAATAATTTTGATAGAATAATGTTTTACCATTTTGTATTAATCTTTTATGAAAAACTTTAAAAAGTATAACTTCGTAAAACAATATTTAAATTCCTCATTATTTTAGCTAAAGAACTAAATTGGTTTTATCAGAAAAATACAGTTAAAATATGGCAAAATTATTAAAGAATCCCTTTAACAAATATATTTACAGAAATATATTCTCTCAGCAGAGAAAAATATCTGCTTCATTTAAAAGTTTTCTTTAATGAGGCAGAACGACAAATAGTTATTTATTTTCTTCATTTTAAATTTTCATTACAAAATCGCTTCTTTTCTTTTTAAAATGTCCATTTAATAATTTGTTTTGAATCTTCATGCCAAAAACAAATCTCCAAAAATAAAATGGGCCGACTCAGAACAAAAAAATTTAAACAAATGTCGAAATAATATCTACATTATTTTCTCATTCGTGATTTGCATGGTAATTATCACCAAACCATTATATATTTCTTTTTAATGTCAAATATAAGACAAATGGCACACACCTCCATTGATAAAAGGAAATGATTCTTAATACAAACTTAAATTTTCGAATCCCTATAGCTTTTCAGTCTGATGATTTAAACTTTGATATTTTAAACTTAGATTTTTTCATCATATAGAACTCATAGTTTGAAATATCTTAGGTCTACGACGTTGAGTTGCAAAGCTTTATGGGATTATAAAATCAATATCCGAATTTAATGAATTGGTGCCGCGTCTTAATTTTTGAAACAATAGATACAATTTTAAGTGGAATCATACTTATTTGAGCCGTGGCTTAAATTTAAGCCGCGGCTCAAATTCTTTAAATTCGGTCTCAGATTTTGTAAATCTTATTTGTTAAGATTTATACTTGTGAAAACACAAATATTAGAAAAAGAACATTTCTAATGATTTGGAGGGAGACATGTAAGGAAGTTTG